>NC_055686.1:31085386-31265274 GCF_017639745.1 Melanotaenia boesemani
GTTTGCAAAATCATTCTACAACTTTTTCCATCAATTTAACTTGATCCCAAGTAACACTTTGGCTTTTTTCATAATCTTGTATCCAAATCTTATATAATCTTGAATCTATAGTTAATGTTTGTTTAAAGACTTGTTATACTGCCCACATGAGGCTTGACCTTGTTAAAGCACATTTGATGAGACACTACATATTCAGTCCATTGATTATGCCTTCAAGACAATTACACAAATTCCTCCTTGCTGTTTTAGAGCAATAATTAATGTTTAAACTCGTATTCCTCTACTAGGAAAGGATGCATAGAAAGTGCTGGTAGTGTGAGTTACTGCAGCCTCTGCTGCATGCATGCTCCTGTAAAAATAGCATAATTAAAATAATCTGGTATTTGTATACATAAGAATTTTTGTTTTAGTTAAATGAGTAAAAATATTTCCCATGATGGATTTATTTAAAATTATGCTATGCTGCTATGTCTTGACCTGATGTGCTGGCTCTCGTGTGCTGAACCGTGTGCTTGTGGAACAGTTGGCTGGTCAACCTTATATAGGTCTGTGCCCTCCTCACCCCTCTAGAGTCCATCTGCAACATTGTTCAGATCGTGCTTGGGTCTTTTGTCTTAAGGTTGAACCAACTTTCAACACATTTACATGGCATTCAAAGTCAGTGAACATGTAAATTATTAGATATGTTAATATGCACATGTTAGCACTTCTAAGCACATCTAAATAGAGCACTGTTTTAACATGTTTGCCAAAATAAAGAAAGATAACTATAAGGCGCCATTAATCTCAGCTCCAGTGATCAACAATATACCCTGGCTAATGTCAGTTGTCCCTAGGTTGGAAAATGTATTGCTAGTACTTTAGAACATAATAAGCCTTTGTACTTTTCCATGTTATTTTATCTCTATTCATTAACCATGTTTGTAAACTTCTTTGTCTAAAAAGTAGCCTTTTGAGGCACGTGTGAAATGGCTGGAAATGAAGAAAGAAGAATGCTGGTCATAATAAAAACAACAAGGATGAGGGGAAGATTCTGTAGGGAAAACACATTTGAGGAATAAGTGTGGAATATTAGTTTAGAAAATAGCAGTTTAAGTGAAAAGGCCAGCAAGTGAAAGATGGAAAGGGGGGGTGGCATTAGTAGAGGGGAGAAAGGGGTGGAAGGGGGGGGCTAGAGTGGCGTTAATATTCTGGTATGTAGCTTCTTCTCTGACCAGATTTTCACTGCATCATTTTGATTGAATTGGTCATTTTTAATTTGATTTAATATTACATGCTTGTCAGTGTTACATGCATTCAGCAGGGCACTGCAGGGAATTGGGTGTTTTTTTTCGTCTTTTAGACGCTCCTATCTTAAGTACCCTGTCACCGGCATATTAACCTCAGACTACAGACGACTAACGTTTCTCTACTACAGAAAAACTAATGGATATGAATTGTGGGGGAAGGGGCTTAATATCCAAAATATATAAATGCTTGGTAGGTGAATGTACAGAAACATCTGCAGAGCGACTGGAGGCGTGGAAACGTGACCTGAATGAGGACATTTCAATGGAAGAATGGGAGGAGGCATGTACTAAGTCACAATTAAGAACTACTAATACCCGTCTGAAATTACTGCAGTATAACTGGCTCATGCAAAAGTATATTACCCCTGACAAACTTAATAGATATAATAGAGCCATACCCGACACCTGCACTAAGTGTGGGAAGGAAAAAGGAACTCTTTTCCATTGTATTTGGCAGTGCACAGAAAAACAGAAATTCAGGCAAGAGGTGAAATAAAACATTCAAAATATCTTACACATTCAACTACCTTTAATCCCTTGGCTATTTATTTTGGGCTTATATCCAGATAATTTGAAGGTGAAAAATAATCAACGGATGTTTGTAGATTTAAGTATATTATTGGCCAAAAGAGTAATAGCCCGAACATGGAACGATGTCAAAAGACCAGCAGTGGGCAGATGGATGTCTGAGTTATCAACAACACTTCCTCTGGAGAAAATTACTTACACAATAAAACATCGGCAACACAATTTTCATCAGATCTGGGACCCATTTATTAACTATGTAATAGGAACAGACTTGGCAGGTATGTTGGAGGAGACTGAGATGTATCAACAGTGGCCCTCTGCAGTGCTCAATGTATGAAAACATTTTTTTTCTTTTTAAATGTGTACTATGTATTTTTAATTGACTAAGATGGAGTGTAACCCTTTAACCTGATCCCTAATCAAGAACTGTAACATAGGATGGGGTAAGGAACTGGTTGTTCAACATGTATGTATAGTACATGTAATTGTGTTTATTTTCTTGTATTACAAATCAATAAAAAAAATAATGTTGGCAAAAAAATGCTGTTTGTTTCCTCGAATGCACTATTTTATTATCTTATATTTATCACAGCCTTCATTATGTCCTAATTAAGCACTTTGTGTTACCTTTGGAAGGAAAAGTGCTTCATAATTAAAATTAATTTGATTGAAATAGTCATTTTTAATTTGATTTAATATTACATGCTTGTCAGTGTTACATGCATTCAGCAGAGCAGTGCAGGGAATTGAACCCTATCTCATTTCTGAGAGTACCATTACCAGTGCCTTTTGCTTTCATTTATTTATTTTTGGGGGTTGGTTTGGGGTGTTTTTTTGTTTTGTTTATTTATTTATATTTTGGGGGGCTTGGGGTTTTTTATCTTGTTTTGTTTTGGTTTTATTTTTTTGTTTTGTTATTTATTTATTTATTTATTTTATTTTTGGGGAGCTGGATTGGGGTTGTATTTTGTTTTGTTTTGTTTATTTATTTATATTTTGGGAGGTTGGGTTGGGTGTTTTTATCTTCTTTTGTTTTGGTTTTATTCTTTTGTTTTGTTATTTATTTATTTATTTTATTTTTAGGGGTTGGATTGGGGTTGGATTTTGTTTTGTTTTATTTATTTATTTATTTTTATTTTTAAGATGTTTGGTTGAGTACTTTTTTCTTCTTTATTTTGTTTTTCCTTGTTTTGTTTTTTGTTTTAAAAGACGCTCCTATCTTAAGTACCCTGTAACAGGCATGTTAACCTCAGGAAAGAAGGTACAGTCAGTTCTAGAACACTGACATCAAAGAAAATTCTAGAATCGTCTTTCATTCTAATTTTGGACACCTTGTTTTGTGATAGGCTTGTATCTTCCAAATGACTTCTATACTTCTAAAATACTGAAAATATTTCAATATTTCATTAGAATAACCAACCTTTGACTCAGAAGACAGGTGTAAATAAATGTCTTCTCATTTATTAATTTATTAACTAATTACTATAGAGGTCTTTTCTAGTTAATACTTAGTTGTTTTCCCTGGCCAAATCAACGAGCTTGTGGAGAGAAAACCTTTGAAAGATAAAGGAGGTAAATAAGTTAAACTTAAGGAATTGTACCTGCCTGAGTGTCTGTGAAAAGTACTTACTCATAACATAATGTTACAAGGTTTTTTCTCCTTCACAAGTTGTGCATGTTTCTCTTTGATGTTTGCAATTTATGTTGTTTGATATTAGAATCGATCCTGAAGGAATGCAAAAGTTGTCCCGAGTCTATATTCCTCGATAACAACAAATGCCAATTAGAGCGGATGCAGACAGTGCTAAGATCCATTTTGCACTGGACCACCTTGTCTGAGATTTATCATCCTTTAAAGGCTCCACCTGCGTTTCTGCATCAGTCATCTGCAGTTTAGATTTACAAGTGTTTTCCTGCAGAGTCTTGTATTTTTCTCTTTCACACTGATCCTTGTATAATGCCATCTCTTCTTTCTTTGCTTCAATCTCTGTCTTTAAATCTTCAAGTAATTGTTGTAAGCTGTCACAGATTGAGTTCAGCTCATTTATACTTTCCCTACCAGAAATTATTTCCTCGTCTCGTTTTGTAACAAGCTCATTTATTTCTAAATATTTTTCTGTCATCTCTTTCAGTTCACGCTGTTGCTGTTCTAAAAACCTTTTCATCTGGCTTATATCGCAGTGGTTTTGATTAAGCTGAGTAGCATGATTCAAGTTAATATTTATTTTTTCAAGATTTTGATTCTTTTTTAACAAATTATTTTTTTCTACAGTTGTTTTATCTAGTCTACATCTACATAAGAGCAGTTCTGCTCTGATCATCCAGTTAGTGTTTTGCAGAAGAGACTTTTCTTCCAATAAATCAGCTAGCCGAGACATTAGTTGGCTTTTTTGAAACTCTAAGTTTGAAATCTTTTGCTCAAGAAAAGGTATATTTACTTTGTCTTCATGCTTTTTTATATTGTGATTCTGAAGATCCTGTAGCTCCCTCTTCATTTCATGAACTCTTCTCCTCAACTGGTCATTTTCCTCTTGTCGTTGATGGTCTAATTTTTTAAGTTGAGCTATCTCAGTAGATAACTTCTTGTTTTCCTGTGTCAGTGTTTCCTCTTTTTCCTGAAGTTTCTGCACTCTTTCTCTATAACATTCATTTTCTTCTTCAAGGGTCCTCATTGTGTCTGAAGGATGAAGCTTTCTGTTCTCTGCCATTTCTACTTTTTTTTTCTATCACTTTAACCAAGAAATAAATACTTTGGAAATCAGTATCCTTATATAAATTGCAATTACAACTGAGACTTTATGGTGACAAGATTCTATTTATAGTCTCTTGGTAACCTTATGATGCAAAAATGGGCGTGTCTTGCTTTAATACATCACAAATGGGCGTGTCTTCAATGCATCACAAATGGGCGGGGCTTACGCTTTAATAGTTGGGGCGTGTTGTCTATGTTCAATTCTCATGGGGGCGTGGCTTCATCACCTTCTCAGAAACTCTGATACTCGAGTTTGTGACATTCCACGTATAAAGTACTTATAGTCATTCCTATCACTATGAGTAAGACTTTTAACCGCGTTAAAATGAGCTGATGGGGTGGTTGGGTTCGGTTGGGTTCAATGGTTTACCTGTTACCATGTGCTGACGTTAACATGAGTGAAAACACCTCACAACATTACTTGAATATATAATAACATAGAATGACTCCAGACAACAGTTAATAAAAATAGAACAGTTAGAAACAAAATGGGCCCCAGACAGCTCACTCACTTATCAAACTGGGATTTTATGAACATTTTTCAATATGTTTTAAATGATAAGCTGAGTACATCTAAACAACCATCTTTAATATATAAATAAAACATTTTAAGTTTAAATATTTCATTGCTTCGTCCAATCAGTGTTTCCTCTTCAGTGTCTCAGCTTGGTAGATACTGATCTCATTGACACACCTGCCCGCTGACTTAATGATGAGTAAGAATACACAGAAATGCAGGGTTTTCATCTTATTAACTGAAAATGAAGAAATATCCACATTAATGGACAACATGGGATTTGGTTTTAAAGATAGTTTCAGTCACAGAGAAAAATATTAGAATCAAAGTGAGCTCTGCAATATTATTACAATGACAATAAAGTGTTGAATCTGAAAACATAACTGATCCTCACTGAGAGGACAGAAACACACTGACCTGCAGACCAGAGAAACTTTACTTCACTGTAATCAGTGTGATACTCTGGGTCTCCTCTTCCAGCTCTACACACATATCCTGCTGTGTGTGTTTGTCCATGAATGATGTAAGAATCATGTTCAGTCCCAGCAGTGCTACCAGGCAGCAGATCATAACTGTACCAGTTGGATAACAGATCAGGAACAGCTTTATACCAGTAGAACCTCCATCCTCCAGACGGAGGTTTAGGGTGAATCCCATTTCACCCCTTGGCCCTACCCCTTAGCCCTTCCCCTTCGTTTTGCGCGTTCACGTGAAGGGGTAGGGGTGTCCCAATTCCTTTTAGGACCGAGGGGTAGGGGTAAGGGGTAGGGCTATATACCCCTTCAAACGAAGATTTTTCAGAGGCACACTTGAAACGGAGGGGTATGAAAATATCCCAGAATGCTTAGCGATTCACCGGCGAGATGGCGGCTACCGAGTCAAAAGACATTCACAAATGTAAGTAATTTCTTCATTGATAACGTTTTTAAAATTACGACAACAATCGTATTATGTAGTCAAACGTTGTTTTATGTTGTTTAAATATGTAATGGTGTTTTTCTTAATAAAATGCTAACGGGAAAAAATCGCTGTATGTTGATGCTTCAGTAACGTACCAGGCTGAGCAGTGCTCTGTAGGCAGCCTTGATAATCTACCGTGATAATATTACCAACAACTTCGGCAACCTTACTGCTGCTCTTCAGTTACATTGAGGGCGTCATGGGATACAACATGCATCATGAACAAATCGGATGTAACGTTAACCCTGTAACTTTAATGAAGCAGTGTGTTTGTTGCTTGAGGTTGATGCATGAAATTGAAGTTGTGAACGAATTGTGCGCATCAACGCTACACATTTGTTATATGGATATTGTAACTATAGTAATTGCAAGCAATATCACTGATTTATTTAAGTTCTCAACAGTTATCTCTATGTGGTATCTATTCAGGGACTTCAGAGGAAACTAGACGGCTCATTCGGTTCCGAGCTGAGAATGAGAAGCGTTTCTTAAAATCTAGAGCTGCTGCAAAACAGCTATGGGAGTAAGATTTTTTTTTCCCAGATAGACTGCATCGATTTATGTATTTATTTATTTTTATCTTGCTTTAATTTGTGTTTCCATTACTCCTCATATTTGCTATGATACAGGACGTTGGTGAAAGAGCTTGGCCTGGAGGGAAAAATAACTGCTCAACAGGCCTCCAAAAAGTGGGAGAATCTAAAGAAAAAATATAAGGTAAGTGAGAATTTTTGTAGTTCTAGATGCATAATAGTAATATTTAAACATTAGTAATCTGTATTCTTTTTGTTTGTACTGCAATGATTAACTGAACATTTATAAGTTTAAGATACTTTTTGTTTCTTGCAGGACCTAAAAACTCCCAAAACAGGATCTGGAACAGATGCCGGGGAAACAACAGCATCTAACTGGCAATTTTTTGAGGAGATGCACGAGGTGTTGGGAGCCAGGCCGTCCATTGACCCTCCTGTTGTGGTTGCATCATTTGCCCCTGATGATGATCTTGTCACACTTCACATGGTAAAGATGCAGCCACATCATGGATTGTTATTGATCTTTTGACAATGGTAATGCAGGTGTATTGACATTGTTGATAATAAACTCTTGTCTTATTCCTTTTTGTTTGTTTGTTTGAAGAAACATGTTTTCAACATTATGTTTTGTACTTACATACACTAGCCATATAAATTCTTTCTAAAATATAATACCTTCTCATTTGCTTTGCTATTGCAGGAAACCATTGAGCCCACCACCAACTCAACCCCAATCCCAGCTTCTTCAGTGGCAGCAAGCATCTCTGACGCCTCTGCCTCTGTTGTTGCTACTGTGGCTACACCAACCCCTTCCCCCCGAAAAAGGAAGAGGAAATCAAACCCCATTTTGGATTTTCTGGTACAGGAGAGTGTTAAGGAGCAGAAAAGACACGAGGAAAGTGAGAAAAAAACTGAGCGTTTTTTAAACCTGTTTGAGAAACTGATTGACAAGATATAAATGCTTTTGTGCAATATTGTTACTGTTGTATCACATTCGTTCATGTGTGTTTGTTCCCTGACTGTGTTGCACTGTTTACCTCAGAAGTTGTTCTCAGGACAAGTTTAATTATATGCTGTGCTATATATTTTTGCACTATTTAAATGTTTACCTTAGTAGCACAGCTGTTTCTTCTTTATGATTCTTAAATGTTTAAGACAACAAGAATGTTAAATTGCAATTGTTAAGCCAGTGACCTAATAAAGTGCAATATTGTTTTGTACAAGTTTGTGAGCATGAATATCACACCAGCTAAACATGAATAACATCTGAAACAGATTTCAGTAGGAAGAAAGATTTATTAGAAAAAAAACAAACTTCACACACCCCTGAGGTAACCTATAAGCATCATCTGGGTTTTTCAAACAAAATGAACGTTCCAAACCTTTTCAACATCTTTTGCTAACAAAAAACTATATACACTGTCTACTGCTGGATAACAGTCAGAGTCTTTATGGGGCCTCCATGTTGCCTGAAACCAGGGCAGCCAGTCTGTCCCTTGTCACGTTCCCAGACCTCTCATTATCTGCCAGGGGCTCTCGGGGAGGTCGGGGATCTAGCATGTCCTGTACCACATCTTCATCTGGCTCCAGCGTGTCCCCATTGTCCAGACACACATTGTGAAGAAAGGCACAGGATGCAATAACTTGAGGGGCAAATGTTGGCTTGACCTCCAAGGCTTTGAAAAGGGTACACCTCCACCTCGTCTTCATCATTCCAAAAGCCCTTTCGATTATGCTGCGGGCCTTTGAATGATGATAATTGAAACGCAGTTGAACTGGTCCATTAACTGGCTCCTTGTAGGGTGTGATTAGGCAGATTGGTTTATCCAAACACGGATAACCACCATCTCCTAGAAGAATGTAGCCTGTGGGAGGGTACCGTCTTGCTCTGTAAAAGCTGCTGTTCTTCATGATTCGTGTGTCATGGACGGACCCCGGATAACCAACAAAGATGTCTAGGAATCGTCCACTGGAATCACAAATTGCCTGCATGTTAACTGAATAGAATCCCTTGTAATTTAAATAGTCTATTCTGTGTTGTGCCGGTGGTTTTAGCCTGATGTGGCTTCCATCTATTGCACCCACAACATTGTGGAATGCAGGGCTACCTGATAAGTGGGCAAATCCTTGGCCAACAGCATGAAGCTCTTCTATCTGGGGGAAAGAAATGGCACGCTTCAGGTTGATCCATATATTATTTGCCACTTTGTGGATGATGCGGTGGACTGTGGATTTGGGCACATTAAAAACACGACACACAACTTGATAAGACAGTCCATGAGCCAGCCAGAAGACGTAGATGAGGACCTCTAGTTGTCTCCCCCAGCCATGGTCCTGTTCTCCTTGCAGCAGCCTCTGCAGACTAGTCATAGCTCTCCTGCTGAGGCGAAAATCCTGCTGCAACTCTGCCTCTACGTTAAACCACAAACGCAGGATGGGCACGTTGTGGTTCATTTTGCAGTATGATGTAGGGTGACCAGTCTGGAAAAGAAAATATGTTCACATCTCAATGAGAAGAATTTAACCAGCTTTATCTGTGGGATATTTGGCTTTTCCCCACCCCAAAACCTGACGCATTAATAGCATCTACAATACAGTCATGCTAGGTGTTTTTTGTATTTTATCTTAATATATTTGCACACTGATCACTACAGTGAGCATATTACATGTGTATCATATTTGGTAGAATGCAAAGTCACACAGTTATACATACATACGTAAGATTGCCAAGTTTTTTTTATACAACTTAACCTTAGCAGTCGGCAAAATAATTAGGTTGTGTAGCTAGGCTAAACTACAAAATCTTATTTGCATTGCATTGCAAACAAAGCCAGAGAACAAGAGAGTATGCCCGCACACGCAATACATTTTAATTGCACACAAAAGTTCTACATTACATCCTACATACCATAAAATGATCCACCAATATTCCCAGGCGTTGAAGACGTCTCCGTTTTCTCGCATTTTTCCGTTTAGCTGCAGATAACCTTAAAAAGATGCCGATAGCCCACGCAAGCGAGATCATCACAGCTGCAGACGGCATGATTTCGCAATATCTCTCTAAATATCTCAATATCAATATCTCAATATCTCTCAAATATCTCAATATCTCTCACTTCTCAAATATTTCTAAATATTTCCAGGAACAGCTTGTCGCGTCTGCTTACGTAAAAGCCAGGGGTGACTACTGATGACGTATGTGACTGTTGAAGGGGTGTCCCAATTCGTAGGGGTGGACTTTCAGCCCTACCCCTTCTAGCTCCGTTTTAAGGGGTAAGGGGCAAGGGGTAGGGGTAAGGGGTAGGGCCAAGGGGTGAAATGGGATTGGGCCTTAATCTCACATCTCAGAGTTACTGAGGATCCAGGACTCAGCCATGATGGAGACACAGAGAGGACAGGCCGGGGTTTATCTGCTGGAGAGAGATTTTATCTGAATGAAAACATGTTGAACCTTGTTGATTCTAGTAATTCTGAAAATATTTCTCTACAAATGTTATCAGTTTTATATTAAATTTTTTGTATTTAAAACATCTACATTTGTTAAGATAAACTGTTCAATTAAAATACAAATAAAGGGGTTAATTCATTTCAATATCCAATTCAGTGGAATTAGAGAATGTCACGTTTCAGCAGACTGGACCCAGTGAATATCAGAGACCCAAGGATTGGTGTAAAGAAGATTTTATTGGAACAGGGGAATGTAGTCAGGATAGCAGCGTCTGGTTCCTTTCTGGCAGCTCGTCAGTGGAGGTGAAGGAGTCCACATGGCAGAGTTCTCCGGGAGAGAGGACAAGAGCAGCCAGAGGAATCCCCACTGAGAGCCTGTCAAAAACTGCTGAACCAGAGAAAAAGTTAGAACAGGGCAAGATAGTCGACACTTTGGTATTCAGCTTCAGGCTGAGCCTTCCAATAGGTCCTCCAGAGTAATTCTTCCGGTGATAGTGGTTAGGTCCGTAAGCCAACATCCAAATCCTGAAGACAATCCAAAGGTCAGAGTTCCAGAAAATCCAAACAACAGAAAAACAGAGTTCCCAGACTGGGGCAGGCGGAATCAGGAAATCCAGGTCAAACGGGTCGGAGGTCAAAACAGGTCGACAGGCAGAAGATCAGGGCTGGAAGCGTGCAGGGAAAAACCAAGATGATCTGGCAAAGACAACCTGCCACACACTGGTATATATGGAACACAGTGCAGGTGGAGCGCATCAGCAGTCAGAGCAGGCAATAAGAAGTGGAGGGAGAATGCCTTCAGGGACGGCTGGGAAATCTCAACCCCAGCCAAAGTACAGAGAAACTGAGCAGCATTCAGATGGATGTCTCTTCCATAAAGAGAATCACTTTTAAGAGCAAACTCATCTGTCTGTTGTCAAGTTTTCAATAACTAACTAAAGATACATTTCATTGTGCTCATGAGATCCAACTCCCCATAGCAAAGCAAAATTGAAGATGAGATCTCCTTTATATCACATTTACATCTCCTAGATATAAATGAGCACTAATCGAGACTAAACTGGTTTTCTCATTCTTCTCATATATCTCTCCTGAGAAATAGGTCTCACAGTGAGCACTGTGTGAGCTCTCTAAATTATCTCACGTGTCTCTTTTCCTGATCTCAGCTAAGAGAAAAGATGAGACATATTGTGCCGCTCTCAAATATGTCTCAATCTGATATCCTTAATTTGAACCCCTATCTCAGTTATGTCTCAGTGAGACATGGTCCTGTCTCTCACTGAGTTCTTAGATTCTCTTTTCAAGCTCAGCAAAAAAAAAAAAAAAAAAAAAAAAAAATGCAAGCTCTCAAATGAGTCTCAATATGACACATTCTCTTGAGAAAATAAGTGATTAATAAATTATGAGGTAAACATTTACATCATGCTCAACTTACAAAATTTGTTGTACACATCTTTCATTTATTACACACATCATATAACTCATTAATTACAATTTTGAGTTCAAAAACTTAAACCAACAGCCACAATGTCCTCAAAAGGCACTTTTTCTAAATGTTAACATTATGCTGTCAGTTTATTAATTTGTTTTCTGACAGTAGTGTATACATATAAATACACAGTTTGACAGAATTTCCAGAAAAGCTGTATTCTACAGAGCAGTAAAAGAAGTCGGAAAGTGTTATACATAATAGAGCACATACTGTTTTGATAATCATTCGAGGGCCCTAATAATACAGTAGGCAATTCATCTTGCCACCACACACTGTAGGTCGTTAACTCTACAAAGCATTCCTACCAAATGGTCAGACGAGTGTACATTTTCAGAGCATCTTATTACAATGAGCAATCATTTGATTTGTGGCTTCTTAGGAAAGTTGAAGTCGCAACAAGTTAAAACTTTTCAAGTGTGTTTGGGAAATGGGCTGCAAACACAATACCAGGCATAGATGTCAAGTCAAGGAAAACAACTTTATCCAAAATACAATCCAAGGAAACTACTGTACAGACAGAGGTTTCCAATAGGGGAACAACATGACTGCATGTACAGTTTGTTACACTATCTTGCAACAAAGAAAAACCTGCAGGTTTGAGTTCATGAACAAGGGCCCATTTGGCACATGACTGTTCTGAGCTAAAGAAGAACTCAATCTGTCCATACTTTTTTTGACCTTTACTAAAAAAAACAACTGTAAAATTGTTTCTTCTATTGCCTTTCCCATAGTGTTTTGATGTAAGATAATTTCGCTTAACTTGTGCCCTGTGAAAGATCCTTACTGTTTTAGAATTGATGCAGTGACCAGCACATCTTTCCAGTCTGGAGAGGTGGACTGTATCCAGTTGAAGTTCACTAGATGCTCCATATAGTTTAGTCCGTGACAAATCAGTGTTTTCCTGACAGAAACTTTTATCTTTAGTCATCCGTGTGTAAAATTCAACAATGGCATTCCCTGGCTTTATAGTTTGTGAGATAACAGGAATAGACTGCACAAGTTTGACTGCATGGACCATCTGCATAGGTATATTTTGAGTGCCATGAATGAGTCTTAACAAATAGCCATTCTTATCTTCAAAATGGAAACATGAATGAGTCCATAATGGGCCAAGGGCCCTGACACTGTCTGCAAGGTGCACGAGAAGGTGTACATTTATAGTTTCGTACCGCTCACCGTAGAGTGTAGGCATTTGAGAACAAAAGTTCCACAATAGTTTTTCTGCATGATCAATCTGTTCAAATGATATGGATTCCATCAACAAAATGAAAATGGCTTCACTTAGTAGAAGGAAGTGATTGTAGTACAGTGTTGCAAGAATTCCACGGAAAACAACAGGTCCGTAGAGGAGCAAAAGATCACGATATTCTGATGCTTTAAAAAACATTCTGTGAGATGCCACTGATCGAGGATGTCGAGTTGAGGATGGAGGAGAGATATCCTGTAATCGCATATCAATTTCTTTGGCATTTTTTGCCATGCTGAAGGGCTGACGAGAAAACTCTGTAGAAAGCCACAGAACCATCAAAAGGCGCATTACTCCAAGAAGGACTGAGTGCATGTAATCTATGGCAGTGCCTTTGATAAGGTTATAACTTTTAAGTTTGCTAAGCCAACAGTGACCCTTCACCCCTTTAACAGTAGTTTACAACTAAAAGTAATACTTACTTTTAGTCGTTATTCTTCAGATGCTGTGCTGTTTCTTCCAAGTCAAGTCAGCTCTACCCTCCAAATGACCATACATGCAACGCTAACTCAGAAGACACATTGTCATTGGATAAATCCAAATCCATGGATATGCCAAACCTCGCGAGAGCGTGCTGTTGCCACAGAGACAAGTCTTAAACAAAGTTCACTTTCTACTGATGTGTCCATCTGAAAATTGCCATTCCTGTGTCAAAATGTTCAGGAAAGATATGTCTTGTAAAAAAAAAAAGTCCAATATTCACTCCAGTTACTCTGGGGCGAATGAAACGACCATAACCTGTATTCACGTCTCTAGACCAATCCTGAGCTGTAGGAGGCATCTAGCTTGCCAGAAGTGAAGAAGAAGAAGAAGAAGAAGAAAAAGAAGAAGAAGAAGAAGTAGTGCGGGAAAGTTCAGGAGGAAAAAAAAAAAAAAAAGAGTGAGCGAGCCGTTACTCCGTTGGAGTCCGTGGAGTCTGTGTTTTGTTCCACCCAGATCAATATTTGAAAAGGTAAGAATCATAATCTATACTAGTTAGTCAGCTGCTTAAAGTTGTGAAGAGGTGATATGTTCCACTGTTGTGAGGAAGGAGTGGTCCCTTGGAATGTGGAGGTAACATTAATTAATGGCGTTAATGGCGTTAATTAAGTAACATTAGCTAAAATCTTCAAAATGAGCTTCCACAATGCATAATAATTGGAGGCATTGACTTAAAAATGTTTAAGGAATACTGATGTAGGCAGATAACGGCTAACTCCATGCTGTGCAGTCAACAATTTTTTTTATTTTAGTCTTTGCCAGGAAAATGCTTACAAATTTAATAATATTCATAAACATGATAAACTTGTGAAGCCATATGATTAATGCTGATACTGCGTTATCATGAGTTAACATAAGTTAATGTTTGCTAACTTAATGTAGAGTGTTTTATGCTAATGCTGTTTATCCAATTTTGGGAGTCAAAGTTGTAAACAGAAGAGCAACCATGAAATATTTTATGTGGGTCCTTGGCAAAATATTTTCTGATTAGGCTCTACAGTACATATCAAACTGAAGGCCCTTGACATTAAAACAGTTTGAGAACCACTGATGTACAGTACACTAAAATGTCAACAACAAACAATTGGGAAAAATTAGGAAAATATATTATTTATTTATATATTTTTGTTAATTTTGCATTAACAGGATGGACAAAAAGAAAATACCAGCAAAAAAGAGAGTACGGGTTCCCACCCAGAAAATGAAGGACCTGCAGAACTCCCCTCCACCAAATGAGCAATCTGGTAAGTATTTAGATAACTGGTATAGTTTCTGTAATAAATGCTTTATATTGGGTGTAATAATCATAACATTATGATCCAAATGGCGTCTTAAAATACCAGTCTAAATTGTTAAGCCCAAACAGAAATCGTTAAACCTTTTGTCTTGCTTTCTCTCTCCCTCAGGGTGTTTTGCATTTGTCAGATGGGAGGATGGTTATACTGCCAAAATCTTTACACGATTTGACATATTGGCAAGAGATGAGGCTCCTGTGCAGCTGCAAGATCTTAGATCAGGAGATCCTGTTTTAGCAAAGTGGTCAGATGGTAAATTTTATAGGGCCACTGTTGAATTTATTTCAGAGGGAGATCAGGCTAATCCACCAAAAAGCCGCCAAACTCCACAGGAGTCTTTTTTAAATATGCTAAAGGATGATGAGCCATTAGACTCAACGTCAGGGTCTGACACCATCATAATAGATAGGAGTCCACTGTCTGAACATGGTGAGCCAATCACTGCGCCGAATCCATCACCTGATGGGGGACATGTAACAGGCCGCAGCACCGCTGGCCCACCATCCTATAGGTAAGCTTATCATAATTATTACATAATCAAGGGGGGCCACATGTTAAAAACTTTTAATCTTTATTTGATTAGATTTGGCAAAGTTCAAAACCAAAAAACAACATTAGGACAATTGTGCTATTCCAATCTGTGATCATAGAATTATTTAGTATGAAATAGTATGAAAGTAGTTAATGAAAAATGCAACTTTTACTTGTATTTACTAACCTGTTTTTATGACTTAAAATCCAACATCTGTATCCACTTGGATTTAGGGTTTAAGCATTTAATCAAACTTGTGGGCCCTGATGAAAATTATTTGCCATTATTTTGTCATTATTCTTGCATAATAGTCAGAATTGTTTACATTCAATTCATTCATTAATTCATCATATGATATATAATGTCATTTATGGTTCAATGTAATTTTATGACAGCTCTAACAAAGGGGACACCATTGGTCCATCACCCTATGGAGGCAATACAGCCAGACCATCACCATATGGCCTCAACACTTCTCATCCATCTCCTTACGGAGGTCATAGACCCAGCCCATCACCGTATGGCCTCAACACCTCTGGCTCATCTCCTTACGGAGGTCATAGACCCAGCCCATCACCTTATGGCGTCAACACCTCTGGCTCATCTCCTTATGGAGGTCATAGACCCAGCCCATCACCGTATGGCCTCAACAGCTCTGGTCTATCTCTCTACGGTGGCCATACAACCAGCCCATCAACATATAGCCTCAACACCTCTGGTCCATCTCCCTACGGAGAGCATACACCCAGCCCACCACTGTATGGTCATGACACCCCGGGTCCGTCATTCTATGGAGGCCATAAACCCAGCCCATCACTGTATGACCTCAACACCTCTGGTGCTTCACCCAGCGGAGGCCATGCAGTTGGCTCTAGTGGGGTCAATCCACCTGACAGAGGAAAAGAACCAGACAGGAAAGATGCAGGCAGCTCATCTGACAAGAGCAACATCCAATATGGACAGCAGGCTGAAAATGCATGGACACCATGTGATGGCTGTAAGGGGGAGGTCGAAAGAATCCAACGTGAATAAAGAAGGATCGATGAAGTCATCTCGAGAATAGGCAAGTAATTTTTGCTATTTCATTCATGATATGATTTTGTTTTCCTCTATTAGTGATTGGACCTTAAACACAAATATACTGTTTGAATTATCCTTAAAAAAAAGGCAGAAACGTGGGCTGTGGCATTACACAGATGGTTTAAGATAACTAAGCCTATTTATTGAATATAATCCTTGGTATTGTTAAGAAAATAGAAATAACACTTATAACATGTTATTAAATTATTGTATGAACATAATTTAACAGCACAACATTTAGTTATTATTGTGATAAATTGTAAAGTGTATTAATAGGCTAAATCCCTGAACAAATTAATCTAAAATGGTATGATTAAGTAAAATCCATTTTCACGCCCTTTTCTTAACTTTATAAATATTTTACTATAAAAAAAAAATAAGTGCAGCAGAGATGGACTTAGAACACAATGGCTCAGACTGTAAACTTAGTTACCTGCAGAGGTGTATAGTAACGAAGTAGATGTACTTAAGTACAGTACTTAAGTGTTTTTTTTGAGGATTTGTACTTTACTTGAGTTTTTTTTTTTAATCAAGACTTTTACTTTTACTTCACTACATTTAAAAGTTAAAAAATATACTTTTACTTAGTTACTTTGACATTTGCCACCTCGTTACTCGTTACAAATTAAAATAATCAAAAAGATATCTGGAATGCGCGGGTCCGAGAGGACGAGTAGAACCACGTACGGTACTCTCGCGAAGATTAAGGTGAAGGGCGGGATCTATGGGCGGGTGGGATGTGCGTTGCGGCAGAGATCTTCTTCAGCATATGTAAACATGGCAGCCGCAGAGAATGTCGACACGCAGGGGGAGATAGAAGATGGTTCAGCTTCGGCAGAAGACGACGGTCACCCGTGGTCATACCTGGCAACAATGTTCAGCTACCTCGGGATGGGGGAAAATACCAAAACCTACCGAATGAAATGTATGTTGTGCCTTCCAAAGTGCCACGAGATAAAAGCGTTTAACAACTCTCCATCCAACCTTAAGAAACACATTGAGGTAAGTGAATTAGCGTTAAGTAAGTTAATCGCTGCCAATGTCACGCCTTGTGGCAGGAGGAGTATAAATATCAGTGCTGGGCATGGATCTATTCTTTATTAACGAGCGTCATTACGTGCTAGTAAGAAGCAAGTTGCTAACGCTATGTGCTAATAACATAAGCAACTTGCCCGTAGATAATATACTGCGGAAAATTGTTCTGCAGTAGTGTCAATAAGACAAGGTTAGCATTTTAACGTAATCAAACGAGGCAGTTTTCCTCCTGCACGATACATTTTTAATATCAAGTGCTTTACCTTTTAATGAAAAATACACAAACAAATCATACAAGATCAGTAACTTGAAGCTAATCATTAGGTTACTGTTTGCCCATAGGAGCTGTTGTAATAGCATGCTGTTCAATAAAATAGTTCTATTTTTTGTTTTTTAAATTGTATTTGTTGTACAGCAATTAGATGTCCAAGCTCAGTGTGCTGTATAATGTTTTAGCTTTAAACAATTTTGTATTTCTGAAAGATAAAATATAGCCAGTTGACAGTTGACCAACATTTTTTTTTAATCAATATTGGACATGCCCACAAATGGGACACCAATGGGTGAAAGTGGTTAGAACAATCCAGACCTGTCATTGTGGAAACTGTTGCATGATGTCTTGAGTATCATTTAAAATAATATTGTTATTTCTTTTACTTTTGTGTTTTTCTAGAGAGCACATCCACACCATCTAAAAAAGTATGAGCAGCTGACTTCACAGAAAAGAAAGAGGGCTTCGGAAGCTGGGACCTCCACCACCAAACAGACCACCTTGCTGGATTCCCGATCCATCTCTCAGAGTGCAGTTGACAGGGCCATCGTTCAGTATGTTGTCAACGGGCTCCAGCCATTGTCAACTGTTGAAAATGAAGCCTTCAGAGAGCTTCTGACAGATCTCCTTCCTACTGCTAAAATCATCACACGGGTCACCCTGAGATCAAGGATTGAAGATTTAGCAAAGGCAATGAGAAAAGTGTTAACTGAGGAGATGAGTAAAGTGGATCACATTGCCACCACTACAGACTGCTGGTCAGTTAGGAGAAGGAGCTTCCTTGGTGTGACTGCCCATTGGGTGAACCCTACAGACCTAACTAGACGATCAGCAGCCCTAGCTTGCAGACAGCTAAGAGGTTCCCACACCTTTGATGTTTTGGCCACCGCACTTAATGACATCCATTCTGAATATGGCATCACAAACAAAGTTGTGAGGACAACAACCGATAATGGCTCCAACTTCCTGAAGACTTTTCAAGTTTTTAGTGTGGACAAAAACAATAATGAAGCAGAAGAGGAAGAGAAAGAGGATGAGGAAGGGAATGAGATGGAGGAGGGAGTGGAATTTGTTGACGTGTCTTCGGTCCTAGATGAGAATGATGGCTTTCAGTTTGAGCTTCCAAAACATCAAAGATGTGCTTGTCATCTACTCAACTTAGTGTCTACAGTTGATGCTGAAAAAGCAACAGCCAACGATGGATACAAAAAACTGCAACGCTCAACATTTAGCAAGTGTTATGGGCTGTGGAATAAGTGTGGAAGATCCTGCCAAGCAGCTGAAGCTGTGGAAGATGCCTGCTCCCTCCAGCTGCTAAGACCAAACGCTACAAGGTGGAACTCCATGTTTATGGCTGTGGAAAGGCTCCTCAAGATTCTGAGAGAGAAGGGAGAGCCAGCTTTGAGAGAGATCTGTGCAGAATTGAAGGTTCCAATGTAGGTTTGAATTATGTATTTATTTATTTATTTTTTCATTTTTGGGTACAATATTCATGCACAATTGTAAAACAGTGGTTTGTTTTCTTCCCAACAGGTTCCATCCAGTTGAGCTCACTTTCCTCAAAGAGTACTACACCACCATGAGCCCTGTCGCCCAGTCCATCAACATCCTCCAAGGAGAAATGGAAGTCCAGATGGGATGGCTTCTTCCGACTATTTCCCTGTTGAGCAGCAAATTGGAAAAAATAAAGATCGCACTGAAGCACTGCAAGCCGTTGGTTGAAGCCATTCAAGCTGGCATCCAGAACCGTTTTGGTGAAATGTTAAGAGACCCTGAATTGGTTGCTGCCGCGATTCTCATCCCAAAATTCAAAACGGCCTGGATCAAAGATGATGATACACTGAAAATCAGTAAGACAACATGGAGAAAATATTCAGTAAATTACAAATTTAATGTACGCTTACTACATTTATGTTATTTCATACATCAGTCTAATTTTGAATAGAAGTTGAGTCAATATCTAAGATGTCTAATTGTCAGAGTCAAGACTTTATATGTGTGTTTCTCTCCTTGTCTACTCCCTAAATTTGTGAAAGTAGGCAATCTGCAAGCTCACTCTGCCTTGGTTGTAGATCTGTTATTTTTACAATTTACAAATACTTTTTTTCTATTTTATTTCTTTTTTTGTGTGCTAATTTTGGCCCTTTGTTTCTGATAGTGTTGTTAGTCAATGTAATATTATTTATTACTTCAGAATTACGGAAAATGTCATAAATGTAAATAAATGTGTCCAATAAAAATGTGACTGTACTAATGCTAGTGTCCCTGTGTTTCAGGGTTGGACTACATCAGGGAGCAGTTGGAGGATCCTTCAGCAGATGCTGGGTCTGGCTCATCTGATGAGGGAGACTTCTTCCACATCCTGAAAAGTTCCCACAAAACACCACGCGCCACCAAACAGCTTGATTCGTACCTGGCCTACACAACAGATGACATCAAGATTCTCAAGACATTTCCTGTGGTTCTCAAGTTATCTGTCAAACTCAACACACCTCTGCCTGCTTCTGCAGCTTGCGAAAGGCTGTTCAGCATAGCAGGTCTCATCTTCAGCCCAAAAAGAGCACGGTTAGCTGCAAACACTTTTGAAAATCAGCTTCTGCTGAGGATGAACCGCAAGTTCAACTTCTCCACTTGAACCAGAAAGTTTGTGTGTGTGGTAGTGTGCCTCAGTTCATGAGGATTCCCCAAACATAGTTAAAAAGTTATCCTTGTGTTAAATTTTGCAAGATATTGTTTATTTTTTTGAGTTACATTCTGTACCACATTTCATTCAACTGAAAAAGTGAAATAAAAAAACAAGGGGAGAATAATTACTGGTTGTTTGTGCTTTTCATGCGTTCTATAAAATACTTGTACTTTTACTTTTGATACTTGAGTATATTTTTTCACAAGATACTTTTGATACTTAAGTACATTTACTGTGAGCTACTTTAAGACTTTTACTCAAGTAATTTTCTTATAGGTGACTTTGACTTTTACCAAAGTCCTTTTCAGTCATGGTATTTATACTTTTACTTAGTTATTTTTTTCAAGTACTTTATACACCTCTGGTTACCTGTACGTTTAACAGAACTGCAATAAAGATTCTTTGTGTAGCTGCAAATTGCACTTCTTACACTAGTTCTATTCAAGCACTCATCGCTCTCTCCGTCTTCAAGCTACTTACTCACTGCAGTTTTTTTTTTTTTTTTTTGCTCATAGCTGTATTGTGTAATTGTTTATTTAAGTTACTGTTGGGTAGATGGGTTAGCTGCCAGTGTTCATATTAGTGTTACACACATCTTTTTTTTTTTTTACTTGTGGTGTATCTCTTTGCCTGCCTGTGTAACCATTTTAAAGGTTATCTTGGTATTTTCTAACTCTTGTATTGTTTGTACTATTTCTCCTTTTCAGATCCAGACCAGGTCAGAGAGCTGCAGACTCTTTGCGATCTCATTGGAGAGAGACATCGTGACAGCCCATCTTTAACATCAGGCCAGCAGGAGCTGTTCCCTGGGAGCGGTGTGTTCATCTCATCGTTTCGCCTTGCTGCCATGAATCACGCATCAAAACCACATTGCATGCGTCTGTTTCATGCACTTTTTGATCATTTCTTTACTGTTGAGGAGTGTCAAAATGCAGTCCCCTTTGGTCGCCCTGGCAACCCCTCTGGAAAGGAAGGAAAGCGGGTCCTTGACCGTAAAAAAGTTGATGGAATCATAAGTAAGTTTTCTCAAAGTTTCTCCAAAAAAAAATAAAAAATAAAATAAAAAATAAAAAATCAGCGTTATGTCCTTTGAACCTGAGGTGTGGTTGTGTATTTGTCTAACTGCCAGATTTTAATGCTTATGTCTTACAGCTTATGTCCTGAGATGTGCTACTCTACCTGGTTGGGACCAAATCGAGGAGGCCAAGCTCAAGAAAGCCTTTGTTAACAAATGTAGGGCCAGAGCAGGTTCTAAGGAGTGGGCCACTGCTATAGTCTACACCCTTTCGTTTTGTTGTTGTTCTTTGTTTGTTTTTCAGTTTCATTTTCATGGGCCAGAGGTCCGTGAAAATGGTTCCTGCCAAGTTGAGTCCTGTCAAGTTGACTCTGGGGTTCGTACTGATACTGCTGATGTTGTTAAATAAAGTATTAAATTGTTAAACCTTTCCATTTTGAGTATTTACAGTTAATCCTAATTACTACAGATTACATTCTCAATGTGTTCTTGTATTTCTCAAATATGGCTCATATATCATTCTCATAAGACATTTAAGAGAAATAAGACATCGAAGAGACATTCAAAACACAATGATAAGATCTATTTTACTGCTCATACTTCTCAGATTTGTCTCATAAACATCTCAGATTCATCTCATGTTATTCTCTTTAATTCTCCTTAAAATAAGGAAGACATAGTTGAGATCAGGGGCATACAACTATGAGATCTCCCCTGTTTATCCCACTTCTCAAATATTGCTCAAATAGTTATCTCATCTTAACCTCCTTTGTCTTATTGATGTCTTTTCTCTTTTTAGCTTATCTCTTGCTCCTAAGGGACCCTTAGGAGAAATAATTCAGCAACAAATGATCACAGAATGATACAAATATGAGAGCCTCAAACTGATCTCAAGAGATGAGATTGAACAACAGATGAGCAACACATTTTTCTTATGGGTCTGTCTTAAAGAAACACTATTAGGTATCAGGTCAGATCTTGCCAGCACAGACGTGCTGATGCATGCTTTTACTTCTAGTAGATTAGATTACTGTAATGCCCTGCTCTCTGGTCTTCCCAAAAAGTCTATTTCGACCCTACAGCTACTTCAGAACTCGGCAGCACGAGTTCTGACGAGGACCAGAGGGCGGGAACACATTACACCAGTTTGAAAATCGCTGCATTGGCTCCCCGTGTGTTTCAGGATTGATTTTAAGGTTCTTTTAGTAGTTTATAAAAAGTGTTGTGCAGTAATGGCGTTACAGTAACGCATTACTGTAACGCCGTTACTTTTGTCAGTAACTAATACTCAAAGCATTACTCTTTAAATAAAGTAACTCAGTTACCGTTACTCTATCACGCGTTTGTGCGTTACTAGCTAAATTAATTCATATTAACCGACAGTTTTGTGCTTCCTTCCTGTTTACAGCGTTAATGTACGTCTGCTCTCGGCATCTGTAGTGATGCTTTTAGGGCGCATGTGTGTGCGTGTGTGCGTGGTTATGGCGGATCAAAACAGAAGCAAAACTAGTTTTTTAACCTGGAAATACGCTCAATATTTTACAGTGCGCAAACGGCACACGCCAAATGGGACGAAAAACTTTTTCCGACTACTTGAATAAGTAGTAACTTGAAAACAATGATGCACTACTGGCAGCTGTCACACTTCCCATGTTCAAACTGCGGTGGTTGAAAGACCAAAGCAAGAAAGAGAGGGTCAAGGGAACACTGGCAGCTGAGTGCCACAAGCTCATCCCTCAGCATGTCCCTGTGCAGAAAGCAGCCAAGATGCCTGCGACTCTGGCAACACCAGATTCAAGCTTCTCCAATGTACAGGACTTTTTCTGCTTTGAGGAGGACAGTGATACCTTCAGCACTGTTGAAACTGAGGTACTGACATACTTGAGAACAGCCGAAACAGGAATGGAGATTCTCAAACAATTTCCCCAAATAAAGGAAATTTCTCTTAAGAAAAATGCTGCTACTCCATCCAGTGCACCAGTCGAGAGACTTTTCAGCTTGGGAAGTCTGGTGTTTTCTCCAAAGAGGAACAAACTGACTGACCAAAGATTTGAGAGGCTTCTTCTCATGCGGTACAACCACTGGTTTGAAGGGTAAACCTCAACTCAGATTTTCATTCAGGTTCTTTCTTGTTAGCATTTTTTGTTGTTTTATACATATCTGTGTAACAAAAACATTAGCTATCTTAGTCACAGTGACACATTTTTGTTTAATTTTAGAACATATATAGAATACGTTGGTTTATATTGCTGCAAAAAAGCCTGATTTATTCAAAACATTTTGATGGAAATATAAAAAACAGCACTTGCTTACGTGTATGGTGTTCAGTTTTATTTTTACACTTGACAGGATACATGCAAATTACTTTAAATACGTTGCTGGCATGCAACTTTATTTAATTTCAATAGGGTTTTTCACTGTCTAATTTATGCACTTGGAAGGTGTATTCTTCTTAAGTAAAGCTCCAGTTATGTCTGTGTTCTACCTAATTTCGTTGCATATTTCAAGAAAATTGTGAAATTCAGAAAGAAATTAAGCTATATTTTCTTTATCTTTTCTTATTGGGAGTTATTGCAGATCTCTCTCCTTTTGTTTTGTGTGAGTCTCTTTGACTTTTATGTGTCCTCTTCAAAATATTTAGTGCATGTTGACTTTTCAAGCACTTACGGGAATTTTATTTTCTTTACTGTCTGCAGTTATAGGAAAGAAAATCTGTGTATTAACAAAAACATTTTTTTCACTTAGTAGTCACAATGACAATTTTCTGTTACATTTGAGAACATTTATTAGATTTAAAACGCATTGTGTTTCTCAGAATAGGCTGTTTAATATTTTTTAAGAAAATGTTGGACATATCAATCAGCAGTTGCTTTAATGTGTATGAGGTGGCACTTTATTCATATTCATACATTATAAATTTCAAATATTTGCTACCTACCTTCAATAAACTAGTGTTTAAAGATTATTTTCTGTTTGTATTATATTTTGTACAACACTGAAGTTATTTTATAAGGACATTCATAGGAGCATTATTAAGAATGTTCTTTAAAATAGTAACTAAAAAGTTACTTTTAACAGTAACTCATTACTTTTTGGTGTAAGTAATCAACAAAGTAACTGA
The DNA here is from genome assembly GCF_017639745.1 of Melanotaenia boesemani. Lineage (NCBI taxonomy): Eukaryota > Metazoa > Chordata > Actinopteri > Atheriniformes > Melanotaeniidae > Melanotaenia > Melanotaenia boesemani. Next base: position 31,109,666 of record NC_055686.1, read on the forward strand.
GTTACTTTTTGAATGAGGTAACTAGTAACTGTAACTAGTTACTTTTTTCAGTAATTAGCACAACACTGTGCCTAATATATTGTAATGCTACTGCTGCTCAAGATACATGTTCAACATTCTATCTTATGTGTGCTTTAGATCGACTTCAAGATGGATGTGTGTTCAGAAACAAACATAGGCTTTTATTGAAAACATTTTATTTTAAAGTAATAAAGTACTAACCAATTCTACAATGCACCTAAAACAACAATGTTTGATAGTGTATAAATAATAATGAATGTATAAAAAAGTATGTATAAGGACAATTTTGTAATGTTTTAAAAGTGAAAACAAATTAATAATGTTCCACAGTGAACATACATACATCTTACTGAACAGTGACGCATGTGGACAACAGGAGAACTGCAGGGAGTGTCAGTTGAACCCATACCACACTAATACAAAAGGTACTTTTGTACAGCCCCCCTACTTGTATTAATACACCCTTGTCTTCAGGATGACACTCACTGAACATTGGTTTTCGGCTCCCAGGAGTTTTTCCACTTCACCCCACTGTAAAAAGAACAACAGAACAGTGTTTGATCATACTAATGTTGTAATTTAAAATAAAACACTTTTAATGCACTGCAACCTCATTTACCATACAAATTAATTGAAGATGGCTTTTCAGACAAACAAAAGCCAGACATTGCAGACAACAGACATCATCTTCAGAACCTCATTTCATAATAGGGCTGCACCATTTATCTGTCAAATATATTTTTGGATTAACTAATTAATAATTTACTTCTTATAGCAAAAGGTGTGTGAATAGGAGTTGTTTTTTTAACCAGGTGAAATTAAAAGTATGCCACCAGAGGACTTCAAGGTAGAGAATATTTACCAAGAAAGGTTTACTATTTGTAAATGCAAAATGTATATTCTTCTGCCCTGTGGAGGCTATAAAACCTTTTTCTCTCAGCAAATTGCATGATTTGGAATCAGTATACTTCAGTTAATGATTATTTGATTACTAAATAAAATGACAATTATTTTAATCACAATTCATTGATTAGTTGCTTATCTGAGTAATTACACAACAAAAGAACAAGTTTGTATTTTTTGAGGTTACTTTGAGGTATGCACGTGTACTGTATTGTACACGTGCATACCTCAAAGTTAACTTAGGATAACACACTCACCATCCAGAGCAGGGATGCCACTGCACTAACACCTCAACTTGGCCCTAATGGAAGAAACAAAAAAAAAATTGCAACATTTTCTTTCAGCAAATGGCAACAGGTAGGGTAAAGATTTGGTCAAAATATAATTTAGCAAAATGCCATGCGAAATAACAAACCTTTTCATATCCAGAAGAGTGTCATCTACACCAGTGTTTCTTGTACTTTTCATACAAAGTACCATATTAGAAAATAGTTCAGTGCCAAGTACCATCTAGGACTAACCCACTGCTAAACCAAGACTAAATTAGGTCATAATTCAGTGTAATACAGGACTAAGCCAGTTCTAAATCATGTCCCACCTCGAGCTAAACATAAACCAAGACTAATTTAGTTCTGAACCAGTTCCAAACCAGGTCTACACAAGGACAAAACTAGGTCTAACCCACATAATTAAACTAGAATTAAACAGGACAAAACCAGGTCCAAGTACCACCAGAGAGCCTACATACCATCACATGTACCCATACCACAGTTCCACTGGTCTACACTCAGGAAGTGATTTGACTAAGCTTGTGTAATGTATGAATTATATCTGTTATTGACTGAGGAAGCTGACAATGCAAGTTCCTAACATGTGCAACTACTATTACATTTATTTACTAACTTAAAGTCTCGTCTTTTCTTAAGAAATGTCAGTATTACATTTTGTGACACACCTCCCTGATTCTTTCTCTCAGTACTTTTTTGTAGGGAAAACTGGTTGACCCTTGATGAATAGGACAATCTGAAAAAAAAGATTGCAATACAATGTCATGATTAGCACTCAAAGAAAAACTGATAAGAAAAAAATAGCTTAAACTTTTAGCACTATAGTATGAAATAGTACTGGTACTGTACAAAAATGACAGACACAACAATTACAGAGATGTTAACTATGAACCAAAACAGGAATGAGTCTCACATTTAATTTTAAACTATTGACACGTTACAGTGGTGTAGCATCACATGACCACAGCCTATACACCCTTTAAATGTTTATAGACAGAATATTCTGTATCTGTAGCATTTATGTATGGTGGATGCAACGTGAGCCTTCAATGGCAGAATCTGCTGTACACTAAGGCCCTGATCTATTAACGCTTTGCGTGTACTAAAACAGGTGCAGACGGCTTTGCTCCGCTAAAATCGGCCCAAGCTTATCTATCAAAGCCGCAAACATGGAACTGCGTCAGTTATCCTGGCAAAACTGCGCCGCTCTCCACTTTGCGTTTCTGAAGCTACTGCATATGCATTATGGGCGTTCCGGCCAGAAAGTGCACATTAGTGGGAGGAGACTATGCAAATAAATCTGGTTTGTGCAGCAGTGGGATTCATGTAGCCCGCAAATAGTTTGCGGTGTTTATGTTTGCTCTAAAAATAGCGTTTCTGAAAAGCAGGTGCTAATTGGCACAACAGTATACGCGCAATGGCTGCAGTAATAATTTTAAGGAGGAGGCACAGACACCATGAAAGGCGACTAAGATAATGCATTTTTTTCTATTATATTAATATATTTAGAATGCCAGAGAAGAGGATTGTGGAGACGATCCAGCGTTGCAATATTAGAATTGCTGGATAAGTTTAAAGACTTTATCATGCCTGTCTTTTATTATTATTATTATTATTATTATTATTATTATTATTATTATTATTATTATTTCTTTATAGCTTTTAAACCTTTATTATTTCTTATTTGTTCCTTGCATGTTTTTATATGTACAATACCTTGGTTCCTAAAGGTTGTTGTTAGTGTGCCTTATAAATAAATTGAACTTGAATATGAAACTATATTGCAGCATTTCTGGTGACATTTAGATTTTTTTCCTCGACTTCCGCAATATTTTTATTTGTCTCCTTTATTTGTCTCAACTTCTATCGGATAAAAGTTAATTTTGCGTTTGCGGTTTCCTTGCTCTCCAGAACCTTACATGACAGAGCAAACAGCGCCGCTAAATCCTCATTTAAATACTGCTGTTTGCTCCGCAAATGATAACAGGAGCAGTCTTAATAGATCAGGCGCTAATCGTAGAAACATAACCAGAGCAAAACTGCGCAGCAAATGTTAAATAGCGCAGCAGTTTTGCCCTCATCATAACTCAGCCCCTAAGTGTCAAAGAGAGTGTCTGAGAGGGGAGAAGAGGATGTTTTTTTTCTTGGTTATTTAGTGTTCGTAATTGAGAGGAACAATAAATGAAACTGCTTTTTGCTAGCTTGCCCCCTCAAGTATGTGAGGCTGTAGACAGCTGACAGAGCAGCACTGGAGAGAGGTCCTGTGCGGATGTTTTTTTCTAGTCGGGTTGATAAATAGTCCACACTACACAAAGTACATTCAGAAACTTCTTTAACATTTAAGCACGTTTGACTGACTGCAACAGGAGTCCAGTCGCATAGATCTCCCGCACAAAATTACAGATTTGATTGTTAACCTTCACACACTAACCGGCTGATACCAATACTACTCCCTACAACTAATTATGACTGGTCAAGACTTGGTGCAACCGTAATTTGTGGTAAAATTGGCCCAAATGTTGTGTAGTGCATCCCAAGCTTAAGTAGAGATAATCATTATTTAAAAAAAAATAAGAAGCAGACATAGTTTCTAAAGCAGGGAGAAAACTAATGACACTGCTTGACACTGTAGAAATAATACCTAGTCTGAGTCATACACATACCATTAACGTCTGCTTTCCTCTGTGTTCGCTTTCTTTTCCTTCTTTTCACTGACTCGGAAGTGCTCACTTTAAGGACAGGAGGGGTGAGAGAGGAGGGGACAGGAGGGTTAAGAGAGGAGGGGACAGGAGGGGTGAGGGAGGAGAGGACAGGAGGGTTGAGAGAGGAGGGGACAGGAGGGTTAAGAGAGGAGGGGACAGGAGGGGTGAGGGAGGAGAGGACAGGAGGGTTGAGAGAGGAGGGGACAGGAGGGTTGAGAGAGGAGGGGACAGGAGGGTTGAGAGAGGAGGGGACAGGAGGGTTAAGAGAGGAGGGGACAGGAGGGTTAAGAGAGGAGGGGACAGGAGGGGTGAGGGAGGAGAGGACAGGAGGGTTGAGAGAGGAGGGGACAGGAGGGGTGAGGGAGGAGGGGACAGGTGGGTTGAGGGACGAGAGGACAGGAGGGGTGAGGGAGGAGGGGACAGGAGGGTTGAGGGAGGAGAGGACAGGAGGGGTGAGAGAGGAGTTGACAGGAGGGTTGAGAGAGGAGGGGACAGGAGGGGTGAGAGAGGAGGGGACAGGAGGGGTGAGGGAGGAGGGGACAGGAGGGGTGAGAGAGGAGGGGACAGGAGGGGTGAGGGAGGAGGGGATTGGAGTGAGTACAAGAGTAAACACACTGTCCGAGTCTGGGGTGGGCAGAGGATAAGACATCATGAACTGATGGTGGAGTCTGGAGTTGTGTGGCTGGAGGATCCTCATTGTTAATCCAGTCTCCACTGTCCTGGTTTGGTCAGCTGCCACAGAAACTTTTGACAAAAGTGAAGAAAATAATGTTAGTCAAATATGTCACAAAAATCTACTGAAATTTTTTTTACTATATTACGTTTTTGTTCTTTCCATGTATTTGAAAAGTGTATAAAACTGTGTGTGTATGTAAATTTAATTAAATGATATTCAAAAATTAGCAACTATTAGCTATATTTACATATACAGTATGTTGATGTGGAAAAAAAGTAATTAAACTAATACCTAACAAGCTAGTATTTAGTAATAAGCAGTGTCTGGTGAGTGTATATATTACCATTCAGAAGACCTTCATAAATCTTTTTTATTGTACCAAGGGCATCCTCAAAGTCATTGCTGTCCACCTCCCATGGACAGAAGCATTCTGCTTTAAATCCTTTATTGGATTTCTTTGCGAGCAGGAGGACTGGATGCTGATCCAAGAGTTTCCATTTGGGAAGCTGTAACAATTGACAAAGTTTAGAATATTTCATGCGCAACTACAAGCTTGAGCTGCTTTTTATGTTGTGACACAAAGACAGATAAGAAATACAATAAGAGTCAGACTAAAGTAACTAAAAACTAATAATGTGAACTCAAAACAAAAACTGGCAAAAACACAAAATATTCAAATTAAAAGACTACAAAAAAAAATCACAATGAACTTTCAAAGTCTATTCTTGTGTTTTGTTTTTCTGCAAGTTTGTCCATCTGTCTATGTGCCTACGTCTCAATAAGCTTATCTCTACCATATGGCCATGCTGCTTAAATTCACTACACTCATGTTGTTTGTATGTGCTACCGTGTGTACTACTAAGTCTTTTCATTGTTGTTGTGTATGTCTCTCACCAGTCCACTGACTAGGTGAAAACTACCTATTTGGTTAATTCTCGGGAGTTAGGAATGGGGCACACAGAATTGTGGTCATAACTGTCTTGTGGCAGTAAAAAAAAGGAATGAATACTGTTCCATGTGAATTCTTGTTTTGATCTGGCAGCCACATCATTGTCATTTAAGCATGGATGATGTTCTGTATATTCATACAGCCAGTGACATATCATGATGAGAATATAGTGTTGTTAGCCTATACCATAAATGTGTGAAATTTATGACAAGCTGAAAGAAAAAAACCTACCAATAAATTCGTTGAATCGTATATTTTATTTACACTGGAGTTTTTCCTTTGCTTATTCTTCCAGTCATCATTTAATTTTTCTTTTAGTTTACCCAGTTTTGTCTTCATTGTCTGGCTGCCTCCACAATGCACACACCTTTTGCTCGCCACTCCTATTTTTTTGTGGCACAGCTGGCAGTCTTTTATGGTTGACATCTGGGGGAAGAAACATTAGTGAGTGACTAAGTAAGTTAGACTAGAGGACAGTAGTGAAAGCTTTCACTGTCCTAATGACCCTTTAAAATGTGTGTCATATGAATGTTTAGAATTCAGAAGGGAAGCGACTGGAGTGAGTTAGCTTTTCCAAAAAAGTAGGCTTTGTGGTGAGGAGTAGGATAATTCTGAGTGTACAGTAAAAAAATATAGTGGTTATCAATATTTCTGTAAAGACTTGTCCACTACAATCTAAAACTCACAAATTTTGCCACCAGTCAAAACTTTATACTAATGTGTACATTAAATAAACATACAATGTAAGGGACATTGATAAATGTTTCTTGACCAGGCTCTGGCATGCTTCACCTACATGAAGCAGAGTGGTTGGCATTTGTCAAGACCATCTTTATTGGCAATGTTTTGTAGTGAATGCTAATGAGCCACACCTAAAACAGGACTAAACCAAGTCTAACCAAGTCTTAAGCATCTTTGAGTGTCATGGAAAGTGTTTTATAGATATAACGTATAATAATAATAATAATAATAATAATAATAATAATAATATTAATATTATAAAATAATAAACCAGGACTAGGTCTAGACTAATCATGAATAAATCAGGAAGATGCCAAAACTAAATGTATAATAAACTAGGATATAGTAAAAAAAAAAAAAAATACTGAACAGAGAGCTTGAATGTCTGAGCTGTAAACAAACCAGTTCTAATCCAAGATCAGCAATAAACCAAGACAAAGTAAACCAAGAGTCTAAAAGATGAAGGGGACCACAAGTAGGTTTTTAAGTTTACTTTTATATCCAAAAATTTGCTCTTTGTCTTTTCATTTTCATTTATTTCTAGTCTGTTTTTTAGTTTACTATTTTGACATACAGAAATTTGCTCCTTTTCCTTTACTCTTAATTGAGTTAATACTAGGATGAGTACTTTTTACTTGTACTTGAGTATCATTATTTTGAAGTAACAGTATTCTTACTTGGGTAAAATTACTGGCTCTCTACCCAACGCTGCAGGAAACCCACTGGGGGTCCACGACTAAACCAAATCTAAATCAGGTCTTAAACAGGACTTAATCGGGATTAACTTTACATAAACTAGGTTAGAAGTAAATTACGTCGAAAAAAACCCTACATGCACACGTCTGACCAACAAACCCTACGCGACCCATTTTGAACCCAAGCTCCTCACATTCTTATTTACAGAAATAGGATTCACAAAGCAAATTATTGCAACTCGATGTAAGATATCTTGCCTTTCAGAGATTTAACCAGAAGCAAGGTGATGTGTGCTGTACGTCAGGTAGCTCCCATGGATCCCAGCAACCCCCGTCTGCAGCTGCGCTCAACTGACGTAAAGTTTGTCGTATTGTGAAACAACGCACAACTGCAGTTCCTCTGCATGTCGTCACATCCTGTGTAGTAAGCAAGTCGCGCTAAACCCAAAGCCAAAACAAAAGTTTTTTCCCCAAAATATCTATATCATTATTATTAAGAAATATGCGTTTCTTTTACTTATGCTATGCGCCATGTTTGAGTGAAGTAAGTTGTGACCTGGAATTAACAGGGACACAGCGTTCGCCACTTCGTCAACCTCCGTAAATTACCGATGGGCGACGTAAGACGAAGGGTCACTCGGGCTGTGCTTTAGCATACGATCTTATGTGTCGTAATTTGGTGTATGAATTTACGACCTAATAGCTCGTATTGAATTGGAGGATATGTTGTTTTTTAGATATAAATATGCAACTGTGACATGGATCTCTTGTAAACGTTACAACCTCAACAACAGTGAGTTTCAATGGGATTATCTGTATAAATTAAGGTTTGCACGGTGGTGTGGTGGTTAGCGCCGCGCTGGTTCGAGCCTCAGCTGGGGGAGGTTCGAACTGGGGGGAAGTGTCTTTTTTGTGTGGAGTTTGCATGTTCTCCCCGTGTGGGTTTTCTCTGTCTTCGTCTCGCTGTCCAAAGACATACATGTTAGGATTACTGGTCACTCTAAATTCTCCCTAGGAGTGAATGTGAGCGTGAATGGTTGCTTGCTGGGTTAGGCTCCAGCTTCTCCGCAACCCTTAATGGACGAAGCGCTACAGATAATGAATGAATAATGAATGAAATAAACAATTGTAATTAACAAAATAATGCAGAATTTTTCAGACATAAATATGAAACTGTAACTCTTGTAAAGGTGACATTGGGTTTCAATGGGATCAGTTGTATAAAATAAGGTTAGATGAATAGATAAAATGAATGGTAGGTGTACAATTACTGTCTTAAATATAGTATAAAAGACAACAGTATCACTGCTGCCGCACAAACATTACCAAGGCAGTGTGCTAAATGATAACTGAACATGACTCAGCTTGTTTTTATCCTCAATATTTAACATATGAATGGACTGAGGTCAAATGAATTCACAGATATAAAGAGCATTTATATGTCAGTGAACTAGCAGCTGTCTTTGTTTAGATGCTGAATGGGCACGATGCAGACTGAGTACAGGAAAGTACTGAGTCTCTTGTGGTCTGCTGTGCATTTTGAGAATAAAACAACTTCTCCTTGTCTTTACCCGAAGAGAAGACGGGCTTGAAGTTCACTGGTTCAGTCTACTTGGCAGTCCTGGTAACACTGAATGGCCTTTGAATACAGTGAGATTTAGACCTTCTCATTTTGTGGGTGAAATTTAAACATTTCTTTCTGTGCTTTCTCAAAAATCCCTTAAATATTGTGTTGAAATACAATGCTGCATCTACTGTTTATGTAGGAGAACACAGAGTAAAAAATAACTATTAAAAATTAAAACACTGGGTGTAGTTTTCAGGTTTTCATCTTAAGTAAAGAAACTGTACAAGACATAAACAAATATAGAAAATATTATATTACTGACTCACTGTTAAGCAAAAACAAGACATTTTGTTTAAAATTTTGGTTAGCGGACAGCATCCCATGCAACAATATTATACACAGACAATAATATATGCATTAAATTTCTAAAGGTTATATAATCTAAAGAAGATATCATGAGCATTAAACATAAACTATTTGACTATTTTCCCTCAGAATCTGCATTGCAGGTTAGAAAACAAAACGGTAGCAAATTGCTCTGAGTTAGCAAACATCGCCTGTTAACACATTCAGCAACTAAAGGTCAATGTTAACATTAAGTTCCCATTACTTCTTTTCATGTTCTCTTAACAACAAACTACTGAGGTAAATTTTTTACTCTGGCCATGTCCACATGGACATGGGTTTTAGGTGTATCTGCTTAAGTTTTATTTAGTTTTGAAGGGCGTTTTGCAAGTTTGAAAATGCTCATTTTCAACGCTAATTCTAAAAGTGAATAAATCTAAATATGCTTTGTTTCTGTGATTACAACACATGCCTCCATATCCCTACCTCTCCTTTAACCTGCATGCAGAAACCTCAACAAAAGCTACTCTGATGGCAGATGACAGTGTTGCAGAAGCTACTGAACATGACGTGACTGTTGTAGGAAAATTCTCCGCTCCTGTCAATGTCAAACAAATGTCTTCATTTCAGTAAGGATACCAACATTTTCCCCATCGATAAGCCATTTTTTATGGTACTTTTTCATCATTGTCAATACATGTACACTTACAGTGGATATAAAAAGTCTACACACCAGGTTTTCATGATGTAAAACAATGCCAGCAAGACAAATAATTTCACAACTTTTTCCACCTTTAATGTGACCCATAACCTGTACAATGCAATTGAAAAACAAACTGAACCCTTTAAAGGGGAAAATATAAAATAAAAAAAACTTAAAATAACCTGGTTGCATAAATATGCACACCCTCAAACTAATACTTTATTGCAGCACCTTTGGCTTTTATTACAAGACTCAGTCTTTTTTGGGTAGGAGCCTATCAGCATGGCACATCTTGATGTGGCAATATTTGCCCATTCTTCTTTGCAAAACCGCTCCAAATCTGACAGATTGTGAGGGCATCTCCTGTGCACAGCCCTCTTCAGATCACCCCCACAGATGTTTGATGGGATTCAGGTCTGGACTCTGGCTGGGCCATTCCAAAGCCTCAATCTCATTCTGGTGAAGCCATTTATTTGTTGATTTAAATGTGTCCTTTGGGTCATTGTCAATGAAACGATTCCTGTATCTGTCAAGGAGACTTCTGCACCTCTCAGCAGGTGTTCTGGCCCACTCCTCATAGCAAACTGCTCCAGTTGTCTCAGGTTTGAAGGGAGCCTTTTCCAGACGTCATGTTTCAGCTCCTTCCAAAGATGCGCAACAGGATTTAGGTCAGGGCTCATAGAAGACCACTTTAGAATAGTCCAATGTTTTCCTCTTAGCCATTCTTGGGTGTTTTTAGCTGTGTGTTTGGGTCATTGTCCTGTTGCAAGACCCATGACCTGTGACTGAGACCAAGCTTTCTGACACTGGCCAGCACATTTCTCTCTAGAATCCCTTAATAGTCTTGAGATTTCATTGTACCTGCACAGATTCAAGACACCCTGTGCCAGATGCAACAAAGCAGCCCCAGAAAATAACAGAGCCTCCTCCATGTTTCACAGTAGGGGCAGTGTTCTTTTCTTCATATGCTTCATTTTTCCATCTGTAAACATAGAGCTGATGTGCCTTGGCAAAAAGTTCCATTTTTATCTCATCTGTCCATAGGACATTCTCCCAGAAGCTTTGTGGCTTGTCAACATGTAGTTTGGCAAATTCCAATCTGGCTTTTTTTATGTGGTGTCCTCCTTGGTCATCTCTCATTAAGTCCACTTTGGCTCAAACAATGACGGATGGTGCGATCTGATACTGATGTTCCTTGAGCTTGAAGTTAACCTTTAACCTCTAGGGGTACCATCATTTTTGTCTAGGCAATGTTCTGAACGCACATAGTTTCCACCACTACTACTGCTGCAAGATTAGGGATTGTGAAACCGAGGCCTCATGAATCATCGAGCCAACTTTGACCTAAATGCATTAAAATCATTGTTCTGAATCATTTGACCAAATGAAAGAGCTCTATCTGCTGGCTGTGACAGGACAGCGTTGACACCTCACACCTGTCATCCCTATCTCAACTTGGAATACGTGTTCAATAAACGATACGTAATCTACCATCCGAGTGAATATTTATTTTCTGTTGTTCAAATAAATAACAAGGAGGGGTATTAGGTAACATTTGTCAGAAACCAGCTCGGCTGTCTAAGGTCCTGCAGGTTGTGGTTTTCCTCTGCAGCTGTAGACTGAGACGTTTCCTCTGATGCATCTGGTTGTACTTTATGATTAACTTTAAAGTCTGCTTTTTGCAAGGCTATTTAAAAAAAACATCTATATAAAGAAAGGGAAATAAAGTTTACCTGTGATGCTAATTTTGTTGTCAAAATGTAAAGTCGCACAGTCACTAGCAGAATCTCCTCAAAAACCCGCGATCTCCTCAGCTTTTGGAATCTGAGAGATTGACAAGCCCTGTCCCTTCGAAGATCCCGCTTGTTGCTCGATACGCGCTAATGACGTAATGAGGCCTCGTTTGGTCTATCACGTGACTTTTGGCATGCTGAATCCTGCTCAGAGACAATGCTCGCAACACTTCTGTGTCACATGTCTGGCACGTGATCGAGCAGAACGGCTCGAGCATAACATCCCTACGGCTCCCTGACTGGTAAATCTGCCTTGTTCATTGATTGGATTTCCTGGATTACTGACCTCTGGATTGCTCTCAGAATTTGGATTCTGGATCATGGACTTGGCTTCTCTGTCCTGATGGAGAAACACGGAAGCGGCCGCCGCTGCCTTCCACCACTCGAAATCCCTGATCTCCACCAGTGACATCATCACTAACCTCTTCTCTATTCAGCAGTTGTCAACCCCACTCCAGCAGGATCCTTCCAGGTTCCTCCAGTCCTGGTCCCGGTTCTCACTCACCACCTTACGCTGGATGCACGACGACACCTGGTACGTGGAATCATATCATCCTGCATCATGGCCACAGACTTCCTGGCTCCTAACACCTGTTCTCGTACCCCCACAGAGGAGCTGACCAAGAGTGACCGGATTTCATGTCATATCTTATTCACATTGTTCGATAAAACTCCTTTACCTATCCCTGGGTTTCTGATATTTATTGAGTCCAATCTCCGGGTCTGTGATAATGTGACCTTGCATATGATTTAAGAGGAAATCCTTGTCACAGGTTAAGCATCTTGTCAGAGGTTCCTGGTGCTGCAGTGATGTTGGAGTCTACATAATGTTGATACATAAATAACAAAGACCAGAATTAAACTTTAACTATGACACATAACTGTTAACAAAAATTGCGTGGCAGCAAATAGAAATGACTAATGGCTCATGATTTTTTTCTTGAAACATTTCAACTGTCCAATGAATTACTTACAGTTTGAATAACAATGCTTTTCTGCAATGGCCTGATGTAAATCATTGCACGTCCAATGCCAGTCCCAGGGCTGGCCTAATATTGCACTGTATAACCCTCATCTGGGCATGGGATTACGGTTAGATTTTGGCTATGGGTGTTTCCTGAGATCCTGAGTAGTTCAAAGCCTCCTGTCTCTTTTAACTGAGGAAAAGCATCTTCAGTTCTGGCTCTGAAGTTTGGGGCTGCACAATCAATTTCTACATATAAAATAGAAATGGGAGAAAAAAAATAGAAGAAAATAACTAGTATTGTTACTGATTAATTATTATGACTAAATTCTAAGCAAAAGCTGTCAAAACAAACAAACAAAAAATATGATAACAAAGATTCACAACACCCATTATGAGTTCAAAATTAGCACACAGCTACACATACATTCAATTTATCAAGATCATGTTTATTTGAACAGAGGCCTGTACTACAAAGCATTATTAACATATACCGGATATCTCTCTGTTACCTGGTTGAATTATTCAGACATTTGGGTTCTGAATAAGTGGTACTACAAAGCTGGTTATTAATTCAATAATCCAACCTAGGGTTTTCTCAGCTTGATCAGTGCACACGTCTGACAAATCCCAAACACGAAGAAACCCTGCAGAGCAGATACTTCACCATAGAGCAGCAGATAATTATTCTTCATAAAAAATGAAGAATTTAATACATCATCAAGGCTAAAAGCAACACTGTTGCCATAACAACAGCCAGGAAAGAATGCTGACAGAACATATCTGACTATGTTGATGCTTAAATGCAGGAGGTTATATAATATTAATTTATTGTACAACATAAATGAACAGTGTTACAGCATAGATGTGTCAGGCAAAACTTCCTCAGTTCCTTCCTTATATTAATTTCAGGTTATCCATCAATCCATCCATCCATCCATCCATCCATCCATCCTTCCATCCAGGTTTTGGAGGTTTACCTGTTTCAACACACCTGATTTAAATGAATGATTCACAGAGCAGAACCTGATAAGCTGTTAGATTGCAATTTTATTTGCATGAGGTGTGTTAGAGCAGGGAAACAGCTATCCATCTGGCTACCCAAGCATGAGTTAAGCTGCCCCATCCATCCATCACCCACCCACCCGCCCTTCTTAGTTAACCAAGAAAACCCAGAGTTAACCCCGAAGTTACCTCAAGTTACCTCGATAAGAGAAAAGCTTCGTAGTACAGGCTTCTATTATAAGACAACAAACAACAAAAACAACAACATAAACACTACAACAACAAAAGTCCCCTACTTGGCATCATCATGCATGAAGTAGGGTTAAATTTGCAAAGTGCATCCACACAGTCAAATTTCACTGAAGTCCGTTTATGTCTTCCTATCTCTATCTTTAGGATTCTTTACCAAATAGAAATATTCTGACCAAACTAAATTGAACCGAAACTAAACAGGTAACAAGGAGGTAGGGACAGATAACGGAAAGTTCATTTACAGAGTGTAAACATCCTCGGATACGGGTTCCTGTTCACTAAATCCAGCCTTCATCATCCCATCTGCTTTATGTTCAAGCTCATTTTCACAGTCAAACTTTTAACTGGTGAATAAACCTGTTTCATCTCTTCTTTCCTCCAGAACACTATAACTCACATTTATATCTAAAGAAAAAAAAATATATTACACTATAATTTCTATAAATAATTGAGTATTTTTCATTTGACTGAATGATAAAATCTCAGCTGCTCTTTCACAAAGTTCCTCAGTCTGATCCTGATAAACTTCCTAGTCCGGTTCTCCACCATTTCTCCCAGAAACAGCTGGATTTGGGTGGGAGAAAATAAAGTCAGAAAGACTGAAGACAAACAGGTTGTCATCGCATGTGGGAACAACTTTGTTTAGTCTGTGTTTTGCCTAAACTCCATCAGGGGGAGGTTTGTCTATCTAAGATTTGGATTTTCTAACTGAATGTGTCATTTGGGATTAAACACATGTTGTATGAACATTATCAGACATGATAGATTAACAAGGTGATTTCTTACAACAATCCACTGCCAACAACCACACAGCATCTGAGACATGATAGAGTGAATAAATATTCTTTTTCACAGACATAATGTTGGTATTTTTTATCCATTCAGAGACAGTTATCTTCATTTTTAATATATTACCATTAAAACAGGCTTCAACAAAAATATTTCTCCTATTTTATTTAGTATCAGTGGAAATTAATTATTTATTTTTTAAAATGTATGTAGTCGAAAGTATTGTTGTTTGCAGCAAAATAAATTAACAGACCACTGCTGTGTTTGTGATAGATGATAAATGAAAACCTGGATTGATGAATAAAATCTTTTAATTGAAACACACTTGTCACCATCTCAGGATGAATTACATAAACAAATCCAATAATTTAATCTGAGCATTTAGTGACTGAAATCAATCAGAATCAAGTCAGAGAGAATGACTGTCTGATGTTAGGGAAGAAAGAAGACACAGAGAGGAATGAAAAGATTTAGCTCTGCAGAAAAACAATAACACAAGAAAATGCAGATGTTCCCACCACAAAGCTTCACTAACACAATCATATGACAGCATCTAGTCATGTAAACTTGGTGAAGACGACCTGCTGAAGATCAAACTGGGCATCAGAATGAGGAAGAAAACAGATTTAAATGACTTTGAATGTGGCATGGTTGTTGGTCTGAGTGTTTACTGGGATTTTCACACACAGCCATTTGAAGGGTTTCCAGAGAATGGTCTGAAGAAGAGAAGATATCCAGTGAGCTGTAGTTGTCTGGACCAGAATGCAGTAGAATACCACATCAGGTTCCTCCTGTCAGCTAAGAACGGGAAACTGAGGCTACAATTCACACAGACTCACCAACACTGGACAATAGAAGATGGAGAAATGTTGCTGGTCTGATGAGTCTCCATTTCAGCTCCATATTCAGATGCTAGGCTCAGAATCTGCTCAGAATTATGAAAACATGGATGCATCCATCTTCTTGGACCACTTTGGGCCCCTTAGTACCAACATGCCCTGCTTAAACCAGCACAGCCTACCTGTTACAGTCTGTCCTGCCGCTCCTCCAGTCACTCCTCACTTCCCTGATCCTCCACACCAGTTCCAGATCAGCTCATAATAATCAGTCAACCTGCCACACCTGTCTTCCATTGTTTCACCAGTCCTCATATACTCCAGCACCACAATCACTCCCTGTTGGACCTTAAACCTCACACTCCTATTGGACTCACTCCTTCGCCGTTCCTGGCCATTTCAACCCCGTTACCTCGTCTCTGATCGGTATCAGTATGATTCTTATTCTGAGTTCTGTTCACTAACAAAGTGTCGGTAACGATCCCTGGTCTCCCTGGAGTCCCTGTGTAACACTACCTGAGTATTGTTGCTGACCATGTCCATCCTTTTATGACCACAGTGGAGCATCTTCTGATGCTACTTCCAGCAGGATAATGCATCATGTCACAAAGCTCAGATCATCTCCACCTGCTTTGTAGAAAATGACAATGAGTTCACTGGACTATAAGGACTTCCACAGCCACCAGATCTCAGTCCAGTAAAGCAGCTTTGGGATGTGATGGATCTCATCGTGGATGTGCAGCAACTATGTGATGCTGTCATGTCAATATGGAGCAAAACCTCTGAGAATGTTTCCAACACCTTGTTGAATCTATCACACCAACAACTGACCCTGTAGGTGTCAAACTCACAAAACTGAGACCAAAGTTAAAATCCTACAAGGGTGAAGAGCAACACCTTTCGGATGGGGTCTTAGGCAAGACGCTACAACCCACAGTAAATTGTTTTGGAGAAACGCGTCGGCTAAATGACAGTACTGATGCCGGTAATGCAGTCTTTTGTTTTAATTTATAAAATAAATATGTACAGATACATCTGAGATTGAAACTAAATAAACTGCTACCTATCAATCAATCAAACTTTATTTATAAAGCACTTTTCATGCTAGGGCAACACAAAGTGCTTTACATGAAAAATCAATTTATTTATATTAAAAACAAAACAAGTCTTTGCACACATCAAAAGAGACTACATAAAAAAAGTCAGTCTTTCATACAGTTGCACGCACAAACATGCATATATACACACAAAGTAGAAACCCCCCCCCATATCTTTTCCCTCCTTAGGTATCACCGATATAAAGGCCTCTTTCCAAGAAGGAGGTACTGGCCCCCCTTTCAGAATATAATTAAAACTGATTTCTAACAGTTGTACCAGACCTTCTCTCATTGCTCTATACCATTCGGGGGGAAACCCGTCAGTACCAGGCGATTTGTTTGATCTAAGACCAGAAATAGCCCCATTTATTTCCTCACGTGTTATTACTGATGTTAGCCTATTATTCATGTCCGTGCCAAGACTGACTGTACAAGGATTTATAATATTTTTCAAATGAGTTTTGGATCTTATCTAAATCGGTTTCAGTTTTATTAGTTTCAGGGTCCCTAATTTTATAGATTGTATTTTCAGCTTATTGTTTTCTGAGCCTCCACGCTAAAAGTTTAGAGGCTTTGGGTCCTACCTCATACTATCTCTGTTTCATAAAGCGTATATTTCTCTCCACTTCCTCCCCTAAAATCCGATCTATTTCCTGTCTAATTTATCTAATTTGATGAGTTATAGTGGGGCTTTTGTCCGTCAAATGTGATTCTTCTAAAACGTTCAATCTTTCGTGTAGCTGTGAGAATTCTATAGTCTTTTTCTTTTTAAGCATAGCTGACCTCGCAATTATTTTCCCTCTAAGGACAGCCTTAGCTGCGTCCCACACAATACTGGGATTTGTCTCCCCGTTATTATTGTCCTGTAGATACATGTTCAGATCTGAGGTCATTGCCTTTATAAATGTGGGATCATTCAGCATACCAGAATTTAGTCTCCACAATGTTTTTCTCTGTCTGGCCTCCAGGTGGATATGTAAATAAATTCCAGAGTGGTCAGAAAAATCTCTCCGACCAAGTCTACAGTCCTTTATCTTATTTAAGTCCCTATTATACATAAAACAGTAGTCTATCCTGGAGTGGACAGAATGACGTGCAGAGTAAAATGTAAAACCAGGAGCTGATCCATGTATAGACCGCCAGACATCAGCGAGTCCTAAGTCTGATAACATTCTTTTTACACGTTTCTCTGTAGAAGTGCGCTTTCTGCTGGTGTTAGTTGTGTCTGATTTATTATTTAAGAGTAGATTGAAGTCTCCTGCACAAATAAGAGAACCGTAAGTTTCTGTGGTAATCAGCTCAAACACCTTTCTGAAAAAAGTTATATTACTCCCAGGGGATGCATAGACATTTAACAATGTTACATCCTTTTGATCTATTCTACCCTTTACTAGAATGAATCTGCCTTCCTTATCACTTATTTCAGATATGAGTTCAAATTTGATTTTATTAGAAATTAGGATAGCCACTCCTGGTTTTTTACCACTTTGGTGAGATGAAAAATAGGTGTTCCTAAAGCCCATCCTCTTCAGTTTCACATGTTCTGGGTTAGAGAGATGAGTTTCCTGCCAATAGGCTATATCTACCTTCTCTTTCTTCATTTTTGCGACAAGTTTACTCCTTTTTAAAGGGTTATTTAACCCATTAACGTTTAGTGACAGTATATTATAGAATTTATAAGACATGACTTAACATGCGAACATAATTTACCATCCCAGACCTCAAAACAATAACAACAGAACATGAACTCCTAAACCACACAACACTAAACAAGGCTTCCACAAGGAAGGATACAAAATTGTCCTTCGGTAGTGAGGGGACTGGCCACAAGGTGGGGACCCTCGCCAAGACGAGCATCGGGAGATAAGAAGAAAAAGAAAAAGTAAAATAGAAGAAAAAACTTTAGTAAGCACGTCTGAAAGTTATTTGGTGGCCCTCTTTCATGTCTATGGGCACCAGCCCCTTAGTAGAATATGAATTAGGGCAGGGCTACATAGTCATTGCTTGTATGAGTATCTAAACCGACAAAAACTAAGCAATGTGGAAGTATCTAACTGTAACCTGGGTATATTCTCCCGTAAAATCCTCATTTATTTACCGGTGTGTTTTCCTGCTCCCTCCGGAACTCTTTCAGTTTCTCCCGGACATGCTTCTGGAAATTCCCGCGGCGTGTCGGCTGTATCTCTCAGGGTAGAAGTCGCGTCAGTGCTTCCTCCGTTATCTGGGCGGATTCGGTTGCCGTGGCGAGTTTTTCCACAGCTATACCCCGCTTCTGAAGATCCTCCGCGGCCTGACTTGCGTTGTTGTACAGTACGCTGCCAGATGCATAAAAGACCCGCATTTTGCTGAGTGGCGTCTGAAAGCGGATTCCTTTCTCCTTCAGGACCCTTTTTATGGGGATGTATTCCTTTCTTCTTTTCTGCACTTCCAATGCATAGTCATGGTCAAAATACACCGGCTTGTTTTGGGTGCGCAGGCCTGCTCCTTTTTTCCAAGCGGCGCGAAGGACCTCTTCTTTAACGGAGAACCGGAGAAAGCGGACTATTATATATTACAACCTCGCGGATCAAGTCCAGGCTTACCATGCGGTCGCTATGTTGTGCAGATGGTGATTCGTTAGCCAGGATTTCTTTTTCCATTTCACGGTCCGGATTATGTCGTAGCCCGTAGCCTCCTTTCTTGGTTTTGTCCCCACTCATTGCTGCACCAAAATATATCAATTTTATCCAAATACGAAACTCGAGTCTGGGGAAATACAAGGCTAGCGCCGGAGATCAGTTTTTATACAACCATGCCGTGTAGCATGCCACCGGAAACCCCCCTTATGCATCTTCATTTATTAAAAAAAGTAAACAGATGAGATGATTGATTAACAGCCGTACACAAGATATGTTAAACAAAGTCTATTTGACAAAATAAATAAATAAATAAACAGGTGTAACTTGGCCACAAAAACAAGGCAAATAACATTTTTGTTCTCCAGTATGGTAGGGCATGACCTCCCATCATGTGTGTGTCTTTGCAATGTGTTGGTTCTAATTATTCATGTAAGAGAGGTGTTTCAAATATCTGGTATTTCTTTTTAAAAATACAACATAGATGATATAGAACACTGGCCCCTGCCCCCCGTATGAGGATCGGATGACATCACAGTATAAAATATGAAGCCAATACTAGGTAAAAATCAAATTATAAGCAAAGCTTCAAATAAAACAGATCTTCAGTTTTGGTTGTATACTAGTGGTCTACTTGAAAGTAGACCTCTATAAAAAGATGATTATATTTCTTCCAATGGCTTGGTCAAAAATAGCGTAGGTATGGTCAGTTACGCAGTTACTTAACATTTGAATAGTGTAACACTTACTCCTGTTACTGTGGAGTTATCCACTAGGTTAAATTCCACCAAGGATTAAGGAACCTAGATGAGTTTTGGGCCAGAGGTTCGGCTACTTAGAGGAGTGAAAAGAATGAGAACTCGTACACAAGCTTAAATTTAAATTCTCGGGTTGTATTATTTTAACAGAAAATTTGCAATAAGAAAACAAGGAGGGAAAGGAAAAATAAAATTGTTTCAAGTCAAAATCCCTTTGGTACCAATAGTCAATCAACTCTTTCACAGTCAAGGAGTGACTATAAAATTCTACCAGGGTGCACCCATCTAGTTGTACAGATCCAGCTTAATCCAAAAGAACAGCTTCAGCTGTAATGATATTTTTCACAGAACTTGAATCATAGCATTTCAGTGCAACAAAACCCTTGTTGAAATATATCTTTCACTATCCCGCACCGAATCCACTTCCTTGGAGTGAAAGTATGTAAAGTCCGCAAAAGTCTTTAAGGCCTTCAAGTAAACGTCCAAAAGTCTCAGTAGGAGGTGTATGTATGGGCAAGGAGGGGGGAAAGAAGATGCATTACGGTGGGGAAAGGGTTTTTCCTTTTTTCTGTTGTTGCAATTGTCCTACCACACTGCACTGTGCAGAAGAGGTAAATGCCATCTGGTTCATCCACGGGGTTGGCTCGCCATCAACACTGATCCACCCGATAAGGGAAGGAAGAGGTGGAAAAAAAAAACCTGACCGATCTCACAGGAAGACAACACAAAAGCACAAATTGGGGCTGCCTGGAGCCTTTGAATTCCTCTTCTTTCTGTGAATCTCCGTCTCCGTGTTTAACCAGCTTAGAGTTCGTGGCGGAAAGAAGGAGCGGAAGGCCCACACTCTGAGACGGAAGTGGTAGGTGGGACAATGCGCCGTTTTACAGCATCTCATTGGTCAAGCGTTTACATGCGCTTCCAGAGGAATTAACCCTTCAATCGCTGACAATTTATTTACCAGAACAGTTTAACACATTTGTGGAAGCTTTTATACAGTTTATCACAGCCATATTTACATGGGGGTTACAATAGCATCACAGACTTCAAGGAGTCCCACCTCCCACAAGCACATGGAGCACAATGACACATGCAAACCAAGTAAGTGACAAATGAAATGTTAGTTGAACTTATAAGTCTCTACAATTCATCCTCTGAATGTTCCGGGGTGCTAATGTCCAGATCTGATTCCTCTTCACATTCCTCCAAGTTTTCATCCACATCTTCCTCCATTATAAAAAAAGAAGGATCAGAGTCAAGGCGAGCATAGGTGTTGGTTTCAGCACTCAATCGTTGACGTAGAAGATGCTGCTTGTGCAAAAGACAGCAGCGCAAACCCCTGCAACCTTCCTCTGTCAGCTCTGTGGCTTAAAAACAAAATGCAAAGATTTATATAAATAATTTCTATCATTTAAAAAATTAATCATTATATATTTTTTAAAATAATGAAGTCAGTAATTTGTAGGTTTAATTAGTTGTTTAGCATGACAAAATAAAAGCCTGCAAATATTGGGTAAGAGAAAACTTAACATTATTCTGTTAAACTGCTAGTGATTGAAAAGAAAATCTGTTACTGGGACTACACAGTCGTCCTGGGACAAATATGAAACCACAGAACATACCATTATTTGAGATGCCCTAAAGAAAGAGGTTGTCCAACTTGTCTAATGCCAATTTTAAATATTGACAATGTTGAATCATCTCCTTCACAAGGATCACCTTCTCCTCTTCCAACCGTCTCACTAGCATGGCGTGGTCAAAAAGCTGCCTTTTAAAGCGGAAGCTCACCACTCAAGAAAAGAAAATAATTATGACAAAATCATACTTAAACCTATGAACTAGCAAAATGTATTTAGGACACATGTACACAAGACCTACCATCTCCTTGTACTTCCCAAGGCAGGATTAGATCCTCAGAGAGACTGCAGGTGGCTTCGGTGTCAATTGCAGCATCAGGTTCAGCTACAGCATTATAGAGCTGTATCTTTTCCCGAAGCTTCTTTTTGAGCTCACCGAGTGTCCTCCGTTTCCTTTGCCTGGTTTGGTTGCTGTCTACAAGGTTCAAAATAATTTAAGAAATGAAATTCAAAATACTAATAAAAAAGATATAGTAGTAAATACCATTTTGTCGATAGAGGTCACGTTTCTTTTTTTTGATGTAATATATCAATTCCTCAATTTCCTTCTGGAGCTGCTCTTTGTTATTGTCAGTGGTGACATGTTCCTCTAATGAAAAAAAAAGAAATACTAAGTTGAACTTGTTGCCACTTGTTGTATGCAGTAGAGAATTTAAAGAACGTACCACTAGCCCATTGTTGGACATCCAGCATCCACTGCTCTGAGTCCTCCAGAGAAATGTTGTGCTCTTGCCTCAGACTCATGAGATTGGCTGATTCATTTACTGCCCTCTGTGTTGTCTATTTATATTATTTGAAGAAAAAAGTTAAGCACTGATATTATATTTGAGATAATAAAACATTTGAGAAACTTAAGTGTATAAAGTGTTTTTGATTGTTTGTCATTCTACTGGATAATGCCCTACCCTACCTGCAAATTAAGATGTCTTTTTTTTTTTTTTTTGGCTGATTACAATAAAAAAAAAAATAGACTTACTTTTAAATATAGTTTTGCAATGGTCTTGTGGAGATTGTCCATCTTTTTATAGTTCCATGCCATCGAGAGCCCTGCCTATAATTTAGAGATAAGAGATGCTTTTACTGTCATTACACAAAGTGCAACAAAATTGAAATGTCTCACTTATCAGTGTAAAGTCATTGATTCATTGAGTTCAGTCACTGTGTTCATGATACATATAGGTTATTGGATAAAAGCTGTTTTTGAGTCTGTTAGTCAGCTTTTGTATTTTGGGATATGTATTTTGCTGTATTAAATACCTTTTCCATTTAAGTATTCAAATCAAATCAAATCAAACTTTATTTATATAGCACCTTTCATACATAGAAATAGCAACTCAAGGTGCTTTACAGAGAGTAAAATACCCCAGAACCCCAACCCAATAGAAGCAAGCCCACCCCCCACCCCTTCCCATCAAACACACACACATCACAGAGGGTAAAAGCAAGTTAAAAGGACCAAGGAAACGCTGTCATAAATTCTGGGATCTAGTGGTGTGGGGAAACACTGAGATAAAACACTGTAAAACCAAATCTAAAACAATCTAAAAACCAACCCTGGATATAAAAGTAATAGTAATATTGCTAAGACCCATAAAATAAGAGAACCCGTGAAAGAAGAGAATCAGAATGATAAAACAAATACATAAATGATAAATAAATAGAAACTGAATACAGCCTGTATGTTAAGAATAAAGAAATGAATAAATACAATAGTAATAATAAAAGAAATGATTAAAATGCTAAACTAAAAAGGTGGGTCTTGAGTCTGTTTTTAAAAATATCCACATTAGGTGCTCCCCTCACGTCCTCAGGCAGGCTGTTCCACATACTAGGGCCGTAGAAATAAAAGGAGGACTCGCCTTGGGTTTTTGTTTTTACTCTGGGAACAGTGAAAATGCCAGTACCAGAGGACCTGAGGGGTCTAGTGGGCTCATAAGATAAAATTGTAGAAGTATGTCAAACCAAACCAATTCATAACAAACCTAATTTGGTCATGTACTTTGTGGTCAGTGCTGCTCTTGAGAGGAAACTGTTGACCTGCTCCACCTCCTCGCCAACAGTATTCCCAGCACCTTCCTGATTTCTGCCACTCCACCTAACCTGTTCAAAAACGAAAGAAATAAGACATAGAATTGGTTCTATAGAGAAAGCATAGGCTGATTTACTAATGTAGTATTTTATTACTACTGGACTTAAGAGTACAGTTGATAGGTTGATTTCTGTTAAAAATAAAATTCTGCTCAATACAACAAATATATCCCTATTACATTCACTGTACTGCACCTCACATTTGCCTGTGTGAGCCTTTGCATGCATCACAGAGAGAAAAGGTTTCATCTCTGTGAGAGACTGAAGTTCTGGAACCTTTTCGGCCATCTTCTCCAGGTAGGGCCAATACCTGTAATTTTAGGTTGTGTGTTAAAACAAATAAATGCTTATTTTTCCATTTTTTGAATCCGCTGGAAATATTTTCACTGAAATAATTTATCAAATGCATAATTACACAATAAATACAGTGGCATGAAAAAGTATCTGAACCCTTTGGAATTTCTCACATTTCTGCATAAAATCACCATCAAATGTGATCGAATCTTTGTCAACATCACACAGATGAAAAATTGTGTCTGCTTTAACTAAAACCACCCAAACATTTATAGGTTTTCATATTTTTAATGAGGATAACATGCAAACAATGACAGAAGGGGGAGGAATAAGTAACTAAACCTTCTGCCTAAGGAGACTTTGAGATCAATTAATACCAATTTTTACCAAACAATTTAAGTCAGGGGTGTGTCCAAAGATCAGATCACATTTGATGGTGATTTTATGCAGAAATGTGAGAAATTCCATAGGGTTCAGATACTTTTACATGCCACTGTATATCTAGGTAGTTGCACTACATGTCCTTTTAGATAGCTTAAATTTATTGATACCTTAAAAATGAACTGTCAACAAAATTACCTGCAAGCAATATCCATGCAGAAAAAAGTTGCTCTTGTTGTCTGACTAAGCTCCTTTTGCAGGTACATGGGATAAGCATATATTTCCCCCGGTAGTGGTTTAAAACCTGCAGGAGTACACCATACCTGCACACAGCTATTTCCAGGCCTTCCTCATACACTTGTGCCCTGGACTTTTTGGCAGTCTCTCTGCCAGCAATAAAAGTGGCAGGCCCACAGCTGTCATGACCACTTCTCTGAAAACATACTATGTATTATATGCAGTTCTACCTCAAGTTAAAAACAATGATGTTTAAATAGGTTCTTACACTTATCATCGGCCCCCTAACTTGTTCCACAAAAGCAGACACCTTGGAATCTTGTGCCATGAAATGCCCATCGAAAAGTGGTGGTTCATCTGTCCTATTGATAAAACACAATAATCCAGTTCAATAAAAAACCAAAAAAAAAAAAAAAAAGTTTGTCTTGCTAAACATTAAAACAGCCTTTAAAGTTCATATAATTTCTGAAAAAAGCAATAAGGTTAGACAATGACTACATCAGAAAATACATTCCACTTGTCCTTTAGATTTTTTGAAGCGATAATGCTTTCTGTTGCCATCAGCCGAAATGGCAAGCATGTCTGGGACACATGCTGCACAGATAAATGGCTCCTCCAAGCAAATCTTATCCGTTCTGAATTTGCAAAAAGCAAATTCCCTAAAGGCTTTGTGGAAGGAGTCATCACAAACATTACCAGTCTGGAAACGAATAAGTAATGTAATTAAAATCGGGGATACAAAACATAAAAATATATGTACAAAAAAATATTCTCACCCGTCCTGTACTAAGGGATCGATGCTCTAACAATTTAAGAAAAGCATGCTGGGAAATGGGAGGGGTGGCCAACTTCACTTGCTCAAATGATGTAAATACATCAAATTTAAAAAGCAGCTGACAGCCCATACTCCCCGGCCAATACTTGTGCTCAAGTAAGTCTCTCATTCCCGGCGTCCATCGAGCAGAGCAGAGCGGACAGCAAATAACAGGGAGGCAGAGGTTGTAGGGGCCTAAAAACAAGATAAATATGTCAAAACAGGGTGATTTTAAGCTACTGAAATAAAACGCCTTCTTTCTTGAGAAATATTACAAATGCAACATACCGTTGATAGTCACCAACACAGTTTGCTTTCCTGGGATGACAGTGAAGTCCTGGTTTGGACCACAGGGGCAAATGTGTGTTGAAACACTAATGGGGAGCAGACAAACTGGAGAAATCAAGACAAAAGGTAAATTATTCTTTATCACAAATCGTTACACACAAACTAAATTTCTATTGTAACATTGTTATATTTACATTGTACATACCTTGGTCATCCAGGTGACACTGACCTCCTTCATCTACAACCACGAAGGTTGTAGGAGGTATGGGTTCATAAAACCCATTTACCATGGCTTCTCTGTCATGAAACACATGGTTTTGGTGAATGCCACGGTCACATGCTGAACAAAGAAACTGAGTTCCAACAGGAACACATTCTAAGCAGTGGACCACAGCCTCCACACCTTTGCACTTTTGACAGCAAAGCTGTGCAACAAAATCAGCAGCAAACAAGGAATTGAGCAGCTCTGGAACAGAGGCACTAAATTTCTTGTCTGCACTGGTTTGTCTCCTAGCCCAAGTCATCATGGTCTCCGTTTCAACAGGGGCAGGGATAGGGACAGCAACAGAGTCTAAGAGGTCTCTTAGCCACTGAAGATGCTCATCTAAAAACATAATAAATAATAATGAAGTTCACCACTTCAGTCCAATGGCTAAATCAAGTTTGACAAATTTGTATAATATGTTTATCTGTACCCAGGCTAGGAACCTCTTCTTGAATCTCCTCCGGAAGATGAGTGACTTCTGGAAGTGCCTTGGTGGTAGGGGAGCTAACTGCAATCCAAAAATAATAAGGAAACCTCAATGTTTGCCAACAATACTTCCACATCCCACAATTTAAATTGTTTTGTTGCATTTGGCTCACCAGGCCGGTCACTGGGCTTTCTTATATGCCGAGGTACAATATTCCCGTCTCTGTCCCTCTTCCTCCAAGACACATTGGAGCCATCAGGATTTTTCTTCCTTTTTTTGGGGGAAGGTTTTTTGGAAGAAAATTCTTCTGCCAGAACCTTCCCTTCCTCCAGCAATTGTTTACAAAGGCCTGAGGCCATTATTTTTACACAAAAAGGACAACAAAAAACAAAAAAGCAAGCAAGAAAAAGCAAAAAAGACAGAAGTAAAAAATGAAGGAATATAGATTTAGGAGGTTCAAGTGCACAAGCAAGAAGAAAGATAAGATGATCCAAAAGAAATGAAACAGTATACAGCACAAGAGAGGAAAGAAATAAAGACAATGGCTCTGAAAAGAACCGTTTTTTAAATTTGGTTCTTACAAGAACTGTTGTTTTTTTTTAAATGGAGGACCTGGAATATTGGTAGTATGAAGACCTGTCAAACATAATGAAAGGAGAATCATTAAGATATAAATCAACAGTCTCTAAAACACAATTAAAACACAGATTGGTCACAGATTGGTCCCTAAACACTTCAATACAGAAATCTGCAAAAGAAATGGGCCCATGTCTATTGTGTACCTGTCAAATGAGCATTTACAGAGAAGCTGCATTCAATCTAGGTAGGCCTATATGAGCTAAACGCTATAAATTAACTTAAATTTAGGTTTACTTTAAATATTAATAACAAGTCTTTTTTATTAAGTACTTCATGACGTTTATTGTGCAATATTTTGTGCGTACAAACACACGCTGACTGATGGTGTTATGTCAAAATCTGCCTGCCTGCCGAGAAATGCATGCCCTTTACAATTAAAACGCAGCTTCTAAACTAGGACTTAGAAGTACGATCTTTATGCTATACAACATAATAACTAACATATTTAGCTGCTAATCACCAGCCTTTACACGTATATATGACTTGTTTTAACGCAAAGAGTTCAGCTAGTAGGGCATGCTAAACTACTTTATTACAGTGGACATTTACGGCGACAAGACAAGCACTATTTAACCCCTTCCTAAAATATATAAATGTAAAAAATAAAAATATGTGTGCCAATAAAAATGTCCTTAAATACCACAATCTAGAAGTCTTTTTTGTTTGTTTTAAAGCTGCCGCTGAGAGTGAGGGTATGCATTTCTCGGCAGGCAGATCTCGGCGTAACACCTTGATGGTAGCTAGCTACTGTAATTGAACACATAACGTTACAACCAGCTAATATAAAACAGCTGGATAAAGTTTGTAGCTTGAATTGCATGCATGTAAGGTAACGCAAAAAACAAAGTTACATCGTGAAAATAAGTAAAACGCAATAACACACCAGAAGACAAATTTGTCTGACTCACCTGCGCCAATGGAAATATGCGGAGCCTCTTTTGCTTCCGGTCACGCCTATCTAAGAGGTTAAAGGTCATGTGAGAATGCCCCTTTAACAAATACATTTAAGGCACCACTAGACGGCGCTAACCTTTAAAACGTCTCTATAAGCCGTAATTTGGTGCTTGAAAAATCGACCTAATGATACATTTATAAGGGGAGGACAGGCTGGTTTGATTCACTTACTGGAGAATCCTGTCTTTGGAATGATGCAGTTTCAATCTCCTGTTGTTCGACCACATTAGAGTTAGCTCTTATTTCTGGTAAAATGTTGTCAGATTGATCATGGCGCATACATCTTTGTGATTTATTAACTGCGTCATGTGACATAGTCAGTGTATTAACAGCTGGGGTTCTGCAGTCTGTTTGTGACACAACAGTTCTCGAACTGGATGGATTTGCAATGTAAAATGACATAGGCTTGAGTTCATACTGAGTAGATGGTGCTATCACAAACGCAGAGTAGCTCAAGATGATTCTGTCAATCATATCACTCAGACGTGAGAATTTCAGCATTACAGCACTTGCAAACGTATGTGTCTAATGGCACTGGCAGTCCATCTTTATCTCAACGATGTGGGTCAAAAATTCCATATTCTCCAGATTCAGTTCGGAAAACTGCAATACATTAGTAGCACCAGTGCGTACTGTACATCAGACAACAAACAACCCAGTCCTTCTTCAAGGCTTAGAACAGTCTCTCCACCACCATATGTTCCATAATGAGACTCTTGAGTCAAGTCTACATGATATTTAGTCTTTCGTGCTGTCACCTCATCTGGGAGTTCGTCAGTTGCCAGGAAAGTACTGTTTATAAACCTTTTTCGGACCTCTCTGTACATTGCGTCACCTTTATCCAAAACATGGTTAAGATCTTGTTTGGTAATGTTTTCATCCTCATACAGATATGATAGAAACACCAAACTGTTTGCCACACATTGTTTATTCCTTGACATTTTTCCATATTTGAATGAAGCCTGACTGTGTGAAGCAGAGAGTCGTGTCACAGATGGTTCAGGTTCCTCGGTCATGGTGTGTAAATGAGATGGTCCGGCTGAATCATGTCCTCTCTTTACAATGTCAGCATAAGACACATGTGGTACACTGTGGTTTACCTGTTGTCCTTTAGAGGGATCATTCTGGACAGTATTTATAACAGTGTTCTCATTAGGAACTGGTGGTATGCTAGTTGCTCTGGCCTGCATTTCAGCACAAGACAGCTGTGGTACACTCTGGTTTACCTGGTGACCATCAGAAGTCTGTCCAACATCATCACTGTGACGTCCTCTCTTTAAAACTTTGGCATAAGACACCGTCTGGGACACCTGGTTGCTGCTCTGAGAAATGGTACCTTGTGCTTGTTCATGAGCTTCTCTTGCGTTCTCCCATCTGCGCTTCTGAGACTGAGACCGAAGTTTTGCTCTCGGCATTTTTGTTCTTTCAAAACCTCAAACCTCTTTTTTTTTGGTGTTGTTGTACTGATACTATTAACAGATTTGACTTTTACTCAGTTCTCAGATGGTATCAATCAGTTAACTAAAGACTATTAAAACTGTTTTGGTAAAAGTATTTCAGGTGTGAAAAAGCAATTAGATTTACACTTCAGAATTAATCTGATATGCACCAACTCTTAAATGGAAACTTATACAATTAGTGCAAGTGGTCAAATAAGCACACCCCAAAAATATTAACTGTTCAACCCTTCAATTAGCCAAGTTCTTTGAAATATCTAATTTCAAATATTCAAAAAGTGAATGATAGATGAATTAGCTGCAGTCTGTTAAACTAAACCAGTAACTTTTACTAGGAGACAGAAAATATCAGATGCTGATTTTCAGTATTTCTCAACAGTCAATTTCTAAGTAGACTTTACAAGTATTCAAAACCCAGAAATATATGAAGTGAGAATTTTTTTTTGTTTGTTTTATGCTATTATTAGCTTTGCCAATAGATAGAACTGTATGAATCTAATAATCTGTTTCAGATAGGACACTATGCTCTATTAGAATCTGTGACTGTTTTATATCAAGTTTTATGTGCAAATCTGTAACACAGCAGCAGCAGTGAAGGTGCTGGGATGAAGATGGTTTCTGGTCTGTGTATTCCTCTCCTCGTCAACTCAGACTGCTCCTCCAACACTGGATGTGGTTTTTTAAGGCAACACTTTAATAAACAAACCTGCAGTGAGTCCAGTGGCAACAGCACAGGGGCAGAACCAGCTGATTCACTGAAAATAAACACTCCAGGAACTTCTAGCAGTTATCTTTTATTTTTATTTTAATAATATAATTTAACACCAAAAATAATCTTTCACTGAGTGCAGCACAAATACTTACAGATCACAAACCTTTAGTTAGTCCAGAATGAGGAGCAGGAACAAACTAAGATAAATGACAGTGCTCTGAGTTACACTCTAATCCAATTGTTTATCTAGTAATGTTGTTATAAAATTTATAATGTCTGAAACAAATACTCAAAACTGATGTTTGGTACTGGTTCACCAAAGTTCAGGTAAGTCAAGGTCGAAATTCAGGTGGGCCTAATTGCCCTAGAAAGAGCAGGGACATATTTGATACAAGATAGACTGTGAAATAAGAACAGAGGTAGATGGGGTGGGTAGATTGGTGGAGGTGATTTCAGAAAAGGTGGGCCTTGTTGCCCTGGTGCGGTTGTTCACCAAAGTCCAAACAAGCAGGTTTCATGTGATCAAGGTCCAAACAATATCAGGTTGGGCCCAATTGCCCGGGGGGGGGGGGGGGGCACCTCACAAAGGTGGGCCTTGTTGCCCTAGATCAGAGACAGATGTGATACAAGACAGAGGCCAGAAATTAGATAGATATGCACTAGAGTAACAGGAAAGATAGAGGCCAACAATGATAGAGGTAGATGGGGAGGGGAAGAGAGGTGGAGGACACCAGGACACCTGGAAGCAAGGTTATAATAGTTTTGGATTTTTTATTAGTTTTAGTTTTTAATTCATTTTGACTTTTATATTTTTAAATTCAGTTAGTTTTAATTAGTTTTCAGAGCAAATTTTCTAGTTTTTATTAGTTTTCGTTTTTTAAAAATGCTTAGCTTTAGTTTAGTTTTTATTAGTTTTAGTGTTAGTTTTAGTTTTTTGTTTTTTCTAAATTAGAGTATTTGCCAGGTGCAAAATTCAAAATAATCAGAATAAGCACTGTATAATAAAAACTTAAGATACACTTTTTAAAAACTGTATCAGGAGAAAACATGAACAGCCATCTACAAATCAGACAACAGCCCATAAGACAGAAGCCTTAAGTAAAAAAAAAAGTATGCAATTCTGCTTCTGAAATAGTGTGCTAGGAAAAAATCAACATAACCAACATACTAAAGACACACATCAACATAACATGAATCCATTCAAGAGACAATTCACAGTCCTTGGCAGCCAGGAGTCTAAAGGAGATAAATCTGACTCATCATGAACAACCTCAACAACCCAACAAACTCTCTAGACCAGAGGTTTAATTCATTCAGATGAAACAATTCACAATTAACTACATAAAGAATTGAACTAGAGGTGCAGCAACTTTAGTACAAATGACTGCAGCTGATTATCAGTACAGGACCTCACATGTTTTACTGGACATGATAAAATATTTTAGACACTGAAAGTGAACGTGTCTGGTAGAACACAGAGCCAGCAGCTGGTTAAGATACTGATGTATCTCTGCTGGATGCTGATGTGCTTTTCTTTTCTTTTCAGAAATAAAAGTTTAGTTTCCCAGAAAGACCAGGAGAAAATCATCCATGAATCCATCTCCAGTAGCTGGATTACTGTAATGGTCTTTTAACAGGACTTCCTAAAAAAAGACCATTAAACATCTGCAGCTCATCCAGAACGCTGCTGCTAGAGTTTTAACCAGGACTAAGAGATCTGAACACATCACACCAGTTTTGAAATCTTTACACTGGCTTCCAGTCAGTCACAGAATAGATTTTATAACCCTTCTGCTTGTTTACAAATCCCAGAACGGTTTAGGCCCAGAAAACATCTGTGATATGTTCAGAGAATATAAACCTAGCAGAGCTCTTAGATCCAAAGACTCTGCTCAGCTAGTCCAGACCAGAGTCCAGACCAGAGTCCAGACTAAACATGGAGAAGCAGCATTTAGCTGTTATGCTGCAAACAAGTGGAACAAACTGCCAGCGGAGATTAAACTTTTTAATCTAAAAATTAATTGTAATTTATTATTTTATTGTGATACTTGCTATGTGTTGCTGCCTTTTATTATTTCTTAATATCTGTAATGCTTTTGTTTTATGTAAAGCACTTTGAATTGTCCTGTACATGAAATGTGCTGTACAAATAAACTGCCTTTCCTTCTATTCTAAGCATACATAACCTGCTGTCCAACATTGTAAACAAAAACGAGTTTAAGCCTCTCAAATTCAGCTTTTCAAGATTTTGTGTGTGACTGTGTGTAGGTCTGTTTGCGTTTGTGTGTGCGTGTGTGTGTGTGTGTAACTGAGAGTGTGTCTGTGACTCATGTTCCCTCCCCATGCTGTTCTGCCTGGCAGAAGCTTATCTTTCCGGGGTGGGGGGCAGAAAGGCTACCTGGTCCAGGGACTCCTGGTTAGCCTTTATGTGCAGATTTTCAAATGAATTTTCAGAATCGTGTTTTTTCCTTCCACATATTGAACCACCTGCTTCTTCTACAAGACACTTTGACATGGTCATGCCGAAAGAAATCCCAAACAGGTCTCTCCTCGCTTTCTACTAACTTTCTCCGTGGCATCACGCTAGCCGGCGCGGGCAGACACGCTGTTGACACGTGACGTCACAGCCGTACGACGCAGACACCTGGCGTAAATCCGGCAGAGTGAAGTAAATAGATTTTCATATCAGCTCCCAGATTTTTATGTATGAAATAAATTGACAAAAAACGAAAACGAAGGACATTTTTGCTTTCATTTGAATTCGTTTTAATTCATTTTGTACACACACAATAGTTTCAGTTAGTTTTCGTTTTTTTTTAAAGTCTCGTTTTTATTTTTATTTCAGTTAACGAGAATGTTTTTTTAATTTTAGTTTTCGTTTTTTCGTTAGTTTTCGTTAACTATAATAACCTTGCTTGGAAGACACAGAAAACATTGATTAGACATTGTTTAAATCATCAATGGAACACAATCTGGTCTGGAGACCCTTTAATCATCTTAAATATAAAAAAAAATCCTTATTAAAAATACTCATTTTCCTGGAAAACTGTTTGCAGTAACATCAGGATGAGTAGTTATTTTTAAAGGCAGCTTTAGTTCACCAGCATCAGGATTCTAACAAACATCTTTATATAAATGTTCTGAAAGATGTTTTGCACTTTTTTCTGTATATATTATCTGGCAAAATCATATTTCTCATTCCTTGTTTTAGTTTGAGAAAGGCCACATGAAACTAACTCATTCTAGGTTTATTAAGCTTCACAGATATTTATTCAATATGAGACTGAATGAGCTGATATGTGGGTTTAGTAACAGGTCTGTAATGACTGAAAACTGCAGATGCTCAATCATCCACTTTACACATAAAATATAAAATTACATCCAAGATCTTCAAATGAAGAGAAAGCTGAAAGAAAAACAAAGTTTAATAAATTTCTGTGCAGCACTACTTCCAGCAGTTTGTGTAAAAATAAGTGGCATCATGAAACGCGGAACCCAGTCAGACCCTCTGACTTGTTCTACATCACGGCCACTGGTTCAGTCCTATGAGGGCTGCAGTCCTGCAGGTTTTCAGTGATTTCTGCTCCAAGACACACGACTAATGACATGGATCCAACACAACAACTCAGTCAGGTGTGTTGGAGCAGGGAGATTTTAAAAACCCGCAGGACTGCTCATAGGACCAAACTGTGTAGTCTTGGTCTACATGAACCAGATCAATCCAGAGCCAAACACAGGTGATCACTGCAGATTCTAGTCTAGGTAGATCTGGACTTTCTCTGATGTCATGCAGACCATGAAACAAGTTCACCACAGAGCAGCTGCAGTTTCTAGACCAGAACAATCCAGCTGTTCTGGTCCAGTCACACCCCTGGCTGACAGGACTCACCTGCTCTCTCCTGATCCAACAGCTGATTAACTCCGATGGAGACTTCATGTTTAAATGTTACTGATGATGTCATGTCATGTCTGTGTTCCTACAATCACTGAAAGCTGATAAAACTGTTCAGCTCCACTACAGATGTTCAATCCTCCATTTTACAGGAACTCATCTAAACTTTACTGAGCCAGCCTCAGAGGCGTCTGATACGAGTTCTGTAAGAATACAGGAACACTGCATGTTTCCTACATGATCATACGTACCGCAGCAGAAGCACAGGATGCAGCCAATGATCTCTCAGCCTGAGAAAAGAGACAAGAGGTTAGTTACCAGATCCATCTCTTCTGGTTAAAGTCAGTAACCAGCTGTGGAGGTAAAACAGCTTTTCAGTTACTAAGATAATCTGTGTTTGCTGGTCTGTAGCTGCTGGTGTGTCTGGGTTTAAAGCTCTAATACTGTGTACTGTTGGAGAAACAATGACAAACTAAAAACCCATGAAAATAATCAATAATCATATTTTTCTACAAACAGCAGAAAACTGAAGTCCCATTTAAACTAACCTGAATATTTTCTATATTTTCCATCTTGATGTCTCGTCTCTGAGAACCAGAACGTTGTGTTGGCTGGTAAATAAAACAGGATTCATCATCTTTAAATGAGGCCAAAGTGTCTTTAGGAGCCACTGAAGCAGAATGCAACAGCATTACAGAGACGTTATTTACTGGAGATGATGAGGACAATAGTGTCTGTAATATTCTAGAAAAGACCAGTGATGCTTTCATTACTGTCCAGTAAAGTCAGACATTTCTTCTGTGTGATTTCAGAAAACAAATCAGTGAAACGTTCTATTGTAGAGCTCCATGCAGCTTCTTGATTCAGTGTTAATGGCTGAAAGAGTCTCAGAGGGAGACCTCATATCTGTTAAATCCAGCCAGCAGCCGAGAACTGGACCAGTCTGATCAGGTCTGAGGTCAGGAAGCACACAGTGTGTTAACATGTAGAAACCTGAGAAGAAGAAAAGTTTAAATCTGCTGCTCTAACATCACCTGGACGGAGGAGGAAGACGTCTGTATGACCACTGGTTAAATCTCATGTCAGAAATCTAAAGCAGCTTTTAAAACAAACACCAGATGTGATGATAAAGTAAAACTGAATCATTTATCTTCCTCTTCCACCTTCATCCAGATAAATTCTGCTTCACGTCTGATCTGTATGAGGCCAGATCAGTCTCAATAGGAATGAACTCACGCCAGGTTTTTCACAAATGCACATGCTCTGGTTTGCATTTGTA
The DNA here is from genome assembly GCF_017639745.1 of Melanotaenia boesemani. Classification (NCBI taxonomy): domain Eukaryota; kingdom Metazoa; phylum Chordata; class Actinopteri; order Atheriniformes; family Melanotaeniidae; genus Melanotaenia; species Melanotaenia boesemani. The sequence continues at coordinate 31,144,725 of NC_055686.1, forward strand.
TTTCAGAATCGGAAATGCACACTTGCTGTTTCACAAATGCACATGCTCTGGTTTGCATTTGTATTTCAGAATCGGAAATGCACACTTGCTGTTTCACAAATGCACATGCTCTGATTCACAAATATAATTTTGAGGCACACTTGTAAGATTATACGAATTGCTGAACGTGCATTTACGAACTGCTTCTCATTTGTGAACATCTCTGCATTCGTGAGAGAATTCTCTGCGGTGGATTTTGAGACTCCCCTGACGTCGCAGGGTAACGAATGTCACCATTGGTTGACTAATCTGTCAATCAAATTTCCGAGTGTGATTGACAGATTCATCAGTCAATCAGGTGTGTTTGCATTCAGCCAATCATACTGCTCCTTACATTTTCTCCATACTTTTAAACCTGTCGCAGAGCTATTTGAGCATGGTAGTTCAAGTCCAACTAGCGGGCAGACATGGAGGAGACGCAACAATCACAACCTGTAAGTAACACATTTATCTTACATTCCCTCGTAAATCATGTAATGTTATCGAATTAACAATTACATGATTTACAACGAGGGAATGTAGGAGAAATGTGTTACTTACAGGTTGTGATTGTTGCGTCTCCTCCATGTCTGCCCGCTAGTTGGACTTGAACTACCATGCTCCAATAGCTCTGCGACAGGTTTAAAAGTATGGAGAAAATGTAAGGAGCAGTATGATTGGCTGAATGCAAACACACCTGATTGACTGATGAATCTGTCAATCACACTCGGAAATTTGATTGACAGATTAGTCAACCAATGGTGACATTCGTTACCCTGCGACGTCAGGGGAGTCTCAAAATCCACCGCAGAGAATTCTCTCACGAATGCAGAGATGTTCACAAATGAGAAGCAGTTCGTAAATGCACGTTCAGCAATTCGTATAATCTTACAAGTGTGCCTCAAAATTATATTTGTGAATCAGAGCATGTGCATTTGTGAAACAGCAAGTGTGCATTTCCGATTCTGAAATACAAATGCAAACCAGAGCATGTGCATTTGTGAAACAGCAAGTGTGCATTTCCGATTCTGAAATACAAATGCAAACCAGAGCATGTGCATTTGTGAAAAACCTGGCGTGAGTTCATTCCTATTGAGACTGATCTGGCCTCATAGATCTGTTCCTGCTCAGACTGACTGAACAAACATCCTGCTCTTCTCCTAAAACTGAACCTTCTTCTGTAAAAACCTGTAATCTGTGATTGTCTCTGCTTGTTTTCAGCTTGCTGTGAAACAGAAATGTCAGTCAAAGCTCATCCAGGTGTCTCATTGTGGGTCTGCCTGTGTTACCTGACAGAGTTTCCTCCAGGTGAGGAGAGTCTGGCTTCAGCAGATCACCTGGACAAGCTCAGCTCAGAGAGTCAGAGGATAAATCATCATGTTTAAGTTTAGAAGTGAATCTACAGTTTACACCTGAGTCAGTCTGGCTGATCACGTGATGGTGGCTTTACCGACTCATGTCTCACTTTGTAAAGTCAACACGTGTTAGTTACTCTGATTACTGGTTACTGGGTCTGGTTACTCTGAGCTGGTAGTGATGTCAGCATCACGTTCATTTCTATTGGCTGAGATTTTGGAAGGGTTGTTTCACAGCAAACCAAAAGCAGTCATTAAACAGTCAGGATCAGGATTTTCTCCCAGAAGAAAGCTGAATTCAGGAGAACATGCGTGGATAAAAACAAAGACTTTCAGTGTGCGATCATCTTTTGCTCTCTGGAGACGGTCGGCTTTTATAAAATACCCGATCAGCTTCCAGCTTCCTGACCACTAAACACTCTGAGTTGTCCACATCATATATCAGATATCAGGATGTAAAAAATTATCTTAACATACAATATGAATAGGCTGACTGATCAGAACATATTTTTCTCTGAAGACATCATCCAGCTTTACTCCATGAAACTAAACATTTCTTCCATCACATTTAACTCCATTCAGGCCATCAGATCCACTGGATTTAACAGTCCTGGTAAAACAAAGTCCACTCTTTCATTTCTAAGGTTTAACGTATCCGGACATGATCAATGTCACTTGGTCTTCATCAGATTTCATGTTTCTGTTCATGCAGCATGGTTAGAGATGTGTATTTTTTTTATCTGATGGTGTATTAACTTCATTTTCAGAGCTGGTGAGGACCAGATAACTTCTCATTATGTCCTGATAAATTACATCTGTGAAATGGAAGAGGATGGACTGTCTGCTTCACATGACTGTAAAATCCTGCTAACATGACATGAAAATGTTTAAAGCAGTGGTTTCTTCTGGTTGTTTTAGATTCAGGAACCTCAGGAACACTGAATTTCTTGTGAGGTTGGTTTTATAGCTGCAGCTATTACAATATGTATTAATTAGTGCTGGGCACGCGTTAACGCATTAATCACTCGTTAACGCAACGCTTAATTAACGCCGTTAAATTTTTTAATCGCGCGTTTTTTTTTGTTTTTTTTTTGCTGGCCGCTGGCTTTGATGACAGAAACATGGCGTCCATGTCTCCCTGCTGCAGCGGTGCGTCTGACGTGATCGGGAGAGAGCAGGTTTATTAAAATACAGAGATGTTTTCTGTCTGGAACAGGAAGAAGAAAAAAAGAATCTACGTTTCTCTTTGTCAAAATACATGCAGATGGACAGAACATCGTAATTTTTGGACGGGAAACTTTTTTATTATTATTTTTTTAATAAATGCGGTTTTAATTTATGCAAGACAGCAAAGGTAAGATATGCTTTCTGATTTTTACAAACGTGAAGCATAAATCGGGTCTTCTTCTGCCTCTGGTTCGGTAAATCTTGGTCATAGCGAGATGAAACTTCCAGCTGTGGAATCTGTGAGATGTGAGCTTTCAGTAGAGGAGCCGTTTGTTCATGTCCATGCCGTGGGGTGGACACGGGGAGACATAATTTGTGTTTACATATTTTTTGGACTTTGTGTAGCTGCTCTTTAAATAATTTGTTGTCTTAACTGTGTTTGTTGGTGATAGAAATTGTTTTACTGAGCTGGTAGCTGAGATTCTGGACTTTCTGTGGATACCACACGTTTAGAGTTACATCCACAGACCTGACGCTACATCCAGAACGAGATGTTAACCCCTTAACTCCCAGTAGCGGAGGCTGAAAATTAAAGTTTAGAGAAATTATAGGCCAGAAACCTGGATAATGAAGTACTGAAGGCGCATGGATGGAAGTTATTGTGCATATTGTGAATATTTCTCTCTCCTCACCATCTAGAAGCTGTGAGATTCTAATCCTGCTTTCTGTCTGTTCACCTGATGCTGATATTCATCACATATTGTTCCTTCTGTGTTTAGAAGGAAGCAGCTTCACAGCTTTAAATTCATCCTGCTGACTTTTTACCTTTTAGTTAGTAAAACCTGAACATTTCATCCTTCTTTCTCATAAATTTTTGATTTTATAAATATATATGAAGAAATATTTTAACTGTTGCTGTTTAAAGAGAAAACTGCTGCTAAACCTGTTTATGTGTTTAGTGCAGGGGTCTGCAGCCTTTCCAATCCAAAGAGACATTTTTCCTTCAGCCAGCTAAATAAAACTACTTTAGAGACACACATGTTACGAGACTTTTCAAAAAGGCAAGTTAATATATATTTTTAATGAAGAGCCACCATAGGACCACATTTTTAATTCCATTTTTAAGGTTTTAAAATAAAGAAAAACATAAAACCTTTATAAAAAAAAAAAAGAGAGGATAGACAGACTTTCTGCTAAGGAATGTAGATATTTGTGGAAAATGATGGATGGAAATGGAAATGGAAAAAAAAGTCCATGGTTTCCAACCTAATGACAAGAAAGACAGATTTAAAAAAAATATTTTAGCCACGTTCTTAGAGGCATTGTGGAAGGTCCAGAGAGACACTTGCAGCTCAAGAGTTGCAGGTTGGAGACCCCTGATGTAGTGTTTGTAAACCAAAACTTACTGCATTTTCTTTTTATAGCTGGAGGCCTTTTTTTTAAAGGAAAGAGACATTTTGCGCGTAACAATGCGATTAATCGCAGCATGTCATGCGATTAATCGTGATTAAAAATTTTAAATCCTTGCCCAGCACTAGTATTAATAAATAATTTACTGGTGATTATTAAGTCATTTTTCAGTCTAAATTTATTTTAATTTACATTTTTTTCTAAAACAGTGAGAACCACTGTTTTAAATCAGTCTGTACTTACCAAACAGTCGATAAACACCAGGAGGTTTTCTCTCTAGTCTGATCAAAACAGATACAGTTTATTATCTGAGCTGAGAGGACTGAGAGGAATTCCAGCACACACACATAGTACTGATGATACCACATTTCCATTTCAATACAGCTAATTTCTAAAAAAAAAAAAACACCATATAATGAGCAGGTCCTCTCAGGGCATTTTAATGATACGGTCCAGTTCAGGTGGATTATAATCCAGTTCAAACAGATCTGCTGTATGAAGAGTCCAGTTTAACTGTACAGGTTTCATCTAAACAAGTTCTTACAGAGTAATAACCTGGCCATGAAAAAAAAAAAAAAATCACTGAAGCATTCATTTAATTTCTATGCAGATTAGTATGTTAAAAGTCACATGGACATAAAATCAGTAATAAATACAAGTAATTCATTTCCCATCTGGTCAATCTGATGTGTGTCTCACCTTTACAGACAGCAAACAGCTGTGAGACACACATTTGCAGTCAGTCTGCAGAGTTTATTCTGGTTTCAGTAAAAGTCCTCATACCTGTCTGTGCCACCAGAGAAAAAATGTCACCTCTTCTTGTTTTGGTCCCTGTCAGCTTAGTAGTTAACTCAGTTATAACATTATAAAATATACAGCTGTGCATATTAAACCTTTTAACTGAGAATGAGAGTTTTCTGACTGATTAGTCCATCCAGACAGGATAGCATTAGCAATTAGCTGTATATGAATCCCTCAGACAAAACACACCTAATTATCTACAGGTCTGGATGAACATACAGCTAGCGGTTAGCATAGTGCTAATCGCTAGCTTACTGTACAAAACCAGTTACTATGAGTGGGATAGTAATGAATTTGGTTGCAGGTCACTTAACTTCGTCATTGTGGTTAAAGGATAAATAAATCTGGTGGCTCATTGGTTTGTTTGAATTCGCTTGAAGGTTAACATGAGCTGAAGGCATATTTATGATGTTAAAATTAGCCATTAGCGTCCGTTAGTGTTAGCAACGCGAATGGTTAGCTAGCTTCAGACTGTTAAAATATACTTGTTCATATGGTTAATTTCGATTATTCTTTGACTGATTTTACATCGTTTACCATTCAACAACAACTCTGGATATGTTAGAAGATGCTTAAACGTGTTTGTAGTTCATAAATGAATCATTTAACCGAGGGACATTAGCTATTAATCTCTGCTAGCGTGACGAAGCAAAGTGGATGTACTTCCGTTTTGTTTCGATTAAAACTGTTAAAATAGTCATTCATTTCGATCGTTCTTGGACTGATTTTACTTCGCTTATAGTTCATCAACATCTCAGGACATGTCTGGGGACGTTTACAGCTGTTTATAATTAAAATATTAATAATTTCACCAGAGAAAAAATGGCGTGTACTCACTGTTTGCCGAAGCCAGCAGAAGGGGTGGGGCAGGAGCGGGCTCAACGATCTTGTAGAAAGGGGCGTGGTTAGTTTAGGTGAAGTCTGAAATTCCAGTGCTTGATTAAAAACAGTGTAAAATATAAATAAATGAAGTTCTTAAACATATCAGTCCACTAACTAACAACTAACTCTAACACTAACTGAATAATATAAACAGATTTAATACAATTGCTACTGTAATTTGGATGATTACAGTGTGATAATAAAGTCACAGTGAGGTGTCCGAACACTGTTCAGTCATTGAACTTCTCTTTAAAACTAAACATTTCACATGTTGATAGTTGTATTAATTAGTCGATAAGATAATGAATTTTTAAACCATCATTTAAATCATGAAATGGTTTTGCAAAGGAAACTGTATATTATTCATGTGTGGATATTGCTATGGTACATGAGTCAGCCATAACTCCATCATAGATAAAGCTATTAATATTACACATCTTTTACAAATTAAAGAAATGCCATAGAATTAACATGAATGATACTGATATTTGGGCCAGCCTCCATCATTTTATAAGCTGGTTGACCTGCAATTACATAGTTGGTGTTATAAAAAAAACAAGTTAACATTGGATGTTTCTTTTTTTCACATTTCACAATCTTAACCACTTTATCCAACCAGTAAACCATCCCATCAGATCTCACAGACCACGCTTGGTATTTACCTCTATCTTTAAAATCATTCACTCTGACATTTTGATATAAGATTATAAACACTGATCAAACACATATAGATTAACCCATTTCTATGTCCCTCCATGTAGTTTACAAGCAAAGTTAGCCAATGTGATTACAGCAGCTTTAGAAAGCCAAAAAAAGGAGATTAATTACCTTTACTTAAACAATCAAAAACAACAAAAAAAAACTCTATTTGCCTTTATGTATATGTCGAGAGAAAACACGTATGAAGGAGATGGTGTTGAAAGTGATGTCCTTCTGTCTTACCACTACAACCCTAGGCCATCCGATGTCTCCTTGTTACACCTTCAACCTGTAAACAGCTCAACTATGCAGCGGTAGCATAACACACATTAGACCTTACTTTAGATTTTCTACACACACTGTCTCAGTACAGTGCATACACTCAGGAAGGAACATCAGTAACAAGAAAGTGTTCAAACAAAATAGTAAGTAACACTAATTAAATATTTACTCTTGAAGAAGTACTGATGAAGCTGATTAGAAAAATTTTTGCATTTTAAAGCTGAAAGTGGAGGTAAAATGTGCGAATATGGTGTAAAATTTAACTGAAATGATTGTTAACTTGGTTGAAATGTGTCTGTTGACACTAAATACGCTAGATAATCTAGATTCCTTACCCATCACCAGATGATGGAGGTTTGCTTTGCTTGGCGGTTAGAACAAGAAATTCATAAATCAAACTAAACAACCCTAACTAATCTCTTTCAGCCATTTGAAAACAGAAGCATCTCTTGATCATCTTGTATTCTATAATAATAAAAATATATTTATTAACTTTATTTTTTTAAATGGTAGCAAAAAAGATAAAATCTTCAGAATAATTTATAACAAGAATGTTCAATTAATGAAGACAAATTTTTGAATGGAACAATGTAAAAAATAAATAAAAAAATACAGTAAATAAGAAATACAGTTAATTGAAACATCATAAAAAGGTTTATTTTCCATTAAAGGAAAAAAAAAGTAACAGCTGCTCCAGGTGACCTAATTTTTCTTCTCAGCAGCCTTGATTGACGTAACCTTCGTGCCAACCCTCTCCACTGTCACAAACAGGTTACCTTCATCAAACAACTCTTCAAACGGCTCCCATAACTTCTTTTCAATTACCAGCTCGCTTCCATCCGACAGGTCAATGTTAAGGTTTTCATCCTCCTGGCGAACCGAAACCCCCTCAACCTTACCAGTGACAGTTTGTGTCTCTTCCCCCACCATCTGTCAGGACAGATAAGTAGGGGTTAGGTGATATGAGAAGAGATAAGGAGAGGAAAGGTGATGTGAGGAGAGGTAAGGTGATGAAAGGAGAGATAAGAGGTAAGGTGATGGGAGGAGAGATAAGAAGAGGTAAGGTGATGAGAGGAGAAGAAGAGGTAAGGTGATGGGAGGAGAGATAAGAAGAGGTAAGGTGATGAGAGGAGAAGAAGAGGTAAGGTGATGGGAGGAGAGATAAGAGGAGGTAAGGTGATGGGAGGAGAGATATGAAGAGGTAAGGTGATGAAAGGAGAGATAAGAGGTAAGGTGATGGGAGGAGAGATAAGAAGAGGTAAGGTGATGAGAGGAGAGATAAGAAGAGGTAAGGTGATGAGAGGAGAGATAAGGAGAGGTAAGGTGATGGGAGGAGAGATAAGAAGAGGTAAGGTGATGAAAGGAGAGATAAGAGGTAAGGTGGTGAGAGGAGAGATAAGAAGAGGTAAGGAGATGAGAGGAGATGAGTAGAGGTAAAGAGAACAGGAAAAATGTAATCGAAGTGAGGAATCTGCTGACAATTGAGCAGAGGATAAAGGAGATGTGTGTGTTGTAATTTTAAAATTAAATATTGTAGAAATTACCACAATCTTTGAGAAGTTTGTGGTTTGCAGAGTGCTGTCATTGTTTCTTGCATGGGTTATCTGGATACATTGAAATACAGTTCATTGAAACATCATAAATAGATTTATTCTCCATTAAAGGAAAAAAAAGTAACAGCTGCTCCAGGTGACCTAATTTTTCTTCTCAGCAGCCTTGATTGATGTGACCTTTATGCCAACCCTCTCCACTGTCACAAACAGGTCACCTTCATCAAACAACTCTTCAAACGGCTCCCATAACTTCTTTTCAATTACCAGCTCGCTTCCATCCGACAGGTCAATGTTAAGTTTTTCATCCTCCTGGCGAACCGAAACCCCCTCAACCTTACCAGTGACAGTTTGTGTCTCTTCCTCCACCATCTGTCTGGACAGATAAGTAGGGGTTAGGTGATATGAGAAGAGATAAGGAGAGGAAAGGTGATGTGAGGAGAGGTAAGTTAATGAGGAGAGGTAAGGAGAGGAAAGGTGATATGAGGAGAGGAAAGGAGAGGAAAGGAGATGTGAGGAGAGGTAAGGTGATGAGGAGAGGAAAGGAGAGGAAAGGTGATATGAGGAGAGGAAAGGAGAGGAAAGGAGATGTGAGGAGAGGTAAGGTGATGAGGAGAGGAAAGGTGATGAGGAGAGGTGAGGTGATGAAAGGAGAGATAAGAGGTAAGGTGATGGGAGGAGAGATAAGAAGAGGTAAGGTGATGGGAGGAGAGATGAGAAGAGGTAAGGTGATGGGAGGAGAGATAAGAAGAGGTAAGGTGATGAGAGGAGATGAGTAGAAAAAGAAAAAAAAGTAGTGTATTTTTTTAAACCAAACAATTAGCACAGTACACTGACAGCAAGTTGCCATCATATATGTAGGTCTGCTCCATAACCTACCTCTACGACATAGCCCTCGACTGTCATAAAGCCTCTTCCCCTAGATGTCTCCAAGATTGGGGTTGGCAAAGAACTTGGTCTCATAAGGTTTTTGCCCTCCTCTACAAGCTCATCAGAAACTCTGACAGGTGAACCCCTGTAAAAGCAAGTGTCCTTCCCAGCTAGTATATTGTATGGGGGGCTGGTTCCCCTCAATCCATAATGTTTCATGTAAAACGTTTTTCCTACAGTAATTTTGTCCTTCAAATCTTCAAATAGAGTTAATTTTGCAACTGTAGCTCCATTTGTGACAGCAGCTATTACATTTTTTTTTATAACATTGGGTTGGGCCTGGCTATTTTCAAATTCCCACGAAATGACCCTGGGCATTTCACATATGTCAGTGATATACAGATGGAGAGGTGGAGGCTTAGAGTAGGGCTCAGGGGCCTTTTCTCGCAGAACCTGTCTTAATGCCATCCTAAAACGAGAATAGAAACACAGAGAAACCTCAAGACTTTTTACAAGACACCAACACATAACCGACTATACTGTCACATACATCTTTGGACTTGTTTAAAAGTTCATTACCTGGGAAACCGAAAAAGAAAAAAAAGAAAAAACTTCTTTAACCGATTAACGGTACCTAACCAAGTAAGAGGAAAACTACTCTGAAAAACGTCCTTAATAGAGAATAAACTTTTATCTTTGTAATGCTAATGCCCATTAAAAATCCTAATATCCCCTTTTTTATTGATTCTTAAGAATCCTGTCGTGTGTGTAAGCTAGCATTTGCAATAAAATTAAACCTACCTTCTTACTCCGTGACAAGATGAGCAGCGTTTCCACGTGACGTCAGAAATCCAGAGACTGATCGTTCACCCCACTGATAAGACAGTGAGCCAAAAAACAGGAAAACATAAAAGACAATAAATAAAAAAAAAATTTGTATTTAGAAATTATGTTATTTACATCGATTAATTCTGTAATAGTATTAATAACAATAAAAATAATAACAATGATTGTAATAATAAGATGCTGTGTCCATGGTGATTTTGGGGCAGTGACGCAATCTGCCAACCAAAGCTTCGAACTGCAAGCTATCTCTGCAGCTCGGGCTTGTAGCCAACTCCTGTTGCTTTATTTCCCAGGCAATAAACTGAAATGCAAGTCAAATGTAAAACTCGGCTATGTGCACGTGCCATCTAAAAAGCTGTTGATTTAGGTCTTTTTGTGTAATATTCTTAACATCTCAGAATTGTTCCTAATAGACACGCTGTGTGGTAAAACATTTTTTACTGGTTAGAACTCACTGCTTACATCGGATGTGAATTTCTGCAAGCTAATGGCACACATTAGCCTGATGAAACCCGTGTCTTCTTGCAGCGTTTTTGCAAAGACTGTATTCACAGACTGGCTGCAAATACAGTGTACTGTGCTTAAAAGCTCGCCGTCATTAGTTTCCCAAAAAGTTAAATTACTATGGGAACTTACACTGTAATGGCCTTGAGCATGCACGCTAATGTACGCACATTTTCCCCTAATGTTCTCCTTGTCTGTCTCCTCTTTTCCGTTTGATCCCTCTTACTCAACCTTTTTATTTTATTAAAAATCCTATTTCCCTTCTTTGACTCTTACCTCCTTCTCAGCCTTAATCTGATGAATCGTCTCCTGCATCGCCTCCCGCTCCTTCCTTTTCCTGCAGCGCCTTCTTTTCCCGTACTTACAACTGTGAGAGTTGTCCGCGTAAAACGGCCATCCAGTCGTTGCATGAAGATCGGACGCTATGATTGGCGAATCGTCTCCTGATGATTGGCTGGCCAGCAAAGCCCGACAGGAGCAAATGGCTCAATAATGATTGGCTTAGCCACTTGCTCCTCTTCCTGTTTACCTGCTCATGCAGTGTAACAGCCCGGTTAGTTCAAGGTGAATTCAGCAATTCCAGCGCTTTGTTAGAAAAACGGAGCAAAATGTGTTAAATATATATATAGACTCCACAATGATTTCTATTTAATACAAGTATACTTTTGATGAGTGAAAGGATACAGTTTTCCTCTTTTGATGTGGAGGTTTATTAGCTAAAGGCCAGGAAAATGATGGTTTTATAACGAACTAGGTGATGGAACATGGAATCCATGTATCACATTAAACCTAAAAAATGTCCACAACTCATTTAAAAAAAGAAGCAAGACTTTAATACATATGCCTGTTGCCCCAATTTAACAATGAGAATAATGTTAGTAATAAAAAACTAATCAGCCAAAGATGTGTCAGGCCTTTTTAACCACATGCAGCCTCTGAACTAAAAACAATGTGATGTGTTCTATAAGAATGAAAATAGACAGAAATTTTACTTCAACTTTAGTTCAAAATATATGCTGGAACAAGTATATAATATATCCAATTTTCAAGGTAGAGGAAATGTTAAGATTTAGAATTATAGAAAAAAGGTTCCATTTTTTAATGAACAAATGTTATTTTTTTTATAAAAAAGGCGCATAAGACATACAGTAGAACATTAAACAGACAACCAAAAATAGAAAACAATAACAGAAGTAATAACATAATAAAAATAACAGAATAATAGAAAACAAACCAATAACAGGTCCAGGTGAAGTAAATAGGTGTTTCAGCGGCCCTGATAGTTTTAATGTTACTTCTTCTTCTTCTTCTGTACTTACAACTGTGAAAGCTATTTTATTGGAGTACTTCCAGTTTTACACACAAAAAATTGGGGTTTTTCAAAATAGAACTACAATACATATATACATAAAACCAAAAGAAATAATAAACATATATGAATGTAAACTCTTATTTAACCCATTTTATCAGGTGGGTTACACAGTACAGCAGTGTTTCTCAGTCCTTGTTCTCAGGATCCTCTCTCTTGCAGGTTTTAGATCAGTTCATGCTCAAAGACACCTTATCCAGGTCAAATAGAGATAGAGAAAATCTTTACCATCCTGTTAAACAGAGTTGAAATGGCACCTAAAAATAGTTCATCATGTGACTGAGTGGCAAAGGACATGGTGAGAGCATAAACAGAGGAGGAGAGTTAGAGGACATGTGGCCTGTTGTAATAAAGACAAGGAGGAGACAGGAAAAGAGGACAGAGAGACATACATGGACTCATTAGAGGACAAAACCATGTGAGAAGTCCATGATCTGGATCAATAGGACTGAATGGATGAGGTCAAAGGTCAGCAGGCTGCTGAAAGCTGAGAGCACTCACTGGGTCGTCATGACAACGGCCTCCCCACTTAACTGACAGTCACACAGACTGAGAAAAGAGCAGCGCTGAGCTGTCGAATCACTCTGCGCACCTCCCGAACTCCTCATTCCTAACAAAAAACCATAAGAGTTATCCAAATAATTCTTTCACCGTGAGTGCCAGTCCTGGAGCAGAGGACCTTGACCAGGGTCAGCCTTTCAAGACCACCTTTATGATGCAGAGGAACAGACTCCAATTGTATATGGGTCTTTCAGTAGCCTAAATATTTAAAAGTGCTGCTTGAGTTTTTGTGCTTTTTTATCATTTTTATTTTTTATCTTTGTAAGTGAGCTGCAGACTACGTTTAATTTTACTTGAGATTAATAAATTACTAAAGTATTAACAATCAGTATAAAACAAGCTGGCTTACAGAAAACAGACACAAGCAAATTATTATACTGTGTAAAAATCAGACATGACAGAAAAGGTTGGTGTGCATAAACAACAGATCATTTTTTCTTTATTACATATTAATCACAAAGTTTTGTTCATTTCATTCATAGTCTACATAGAGAAATGTAGCAGGATTAAAATATCTGTTTTTTTTTTCATACATTTTAAAACAACATCAAAAAGATTCTATAAAATGTCTTCCAGTTAAAGCAACACCTATCCATTTTGATTTCACCTTATCAAGTCCACTTTTTCTAGTTTAAGTCTGACTCTAACTCTGCTTTATTGTTGCATCTGTTTCATTTTCAGCTGTAGAACTCATTTGCATCTGAAACTTCAAAGTCATGAACGGCTGCTGAAACTCTTGTTCAGGTTCCTCCTTCAGTTTATCTGGTGGCAGCATAAACAACATTTGGCTCCAGCTCTCTTTTTCTTCTTTGTTGGTTAAAAGTCACTGATGAGTAGTTCAACTCATCAGAGTCAGGGTTCTGTAAGACAAGACAGGTTTATTTATACAGCACATTTCATACAAAAGGCTGTACATGATCAGAAGAAACAGACAGGAATATTTTTCTGGTCTTTGACGAAACCAGCAGCAACATTCTGGGTTAATTTCAGTTGTCTTGTGGATTTTTTTAGAGACCTGAACAATAGTCTAGGATGCTGAGCCATCAGTCTTCTTATTCTAGATCCATTTTTCAGATGGTAAAAGACTTGATTTGGTTCCTGCTTTAAAGCGACACAACTGGTAGATTTTTGCACTTTTGGGCCTCCAAGAGAAGGCTAATTCAGCATTCGGTTATATTGCTCTAAAAGTCTGATCTGACATATTTAACATTGCTGACAAAGTTGGAGACTGATCTTTGTTTCCAAAGAGAGTTTAATCTTTATTTAGCTGAAGAAAATTCTGGCACAGCCAGCTACATACATCTAACTTTTGTGTGTAATGTTGACTACCTTAGGGAGACAATGATTTAGAGTTAAATATTGCAGCTATAATTATAGGATATTTTCTTTCCTTGGTCTAATCTAGTAGGAGCATGTAGAACAATAAGGAGCCCAGGATGGAGCCTTGGATGCATGACATCTCCATTTGACCTGCTCTATAGTTACCAACTGACACAAAGTAATCCCTGTCTTTCAGGCAGGATTCAAACCAGTCATGTTTGACCATATCAAAAGCTCTAGATGAATCAAAACCAGACTGATGCCACTAATTAAATTCACATGGATGTCTTTATCGACTGTGAGGAGGGCAAGTTTTAGTTCGGTGATATTTTGACAGAAAGTCATCAAAAAGTGCAAAAATCTTTGTAGAAAAACATCTTATACAGTTATACAATGAAAACTTAGAGGATTTGAGATGGGCCTGTAGGGTACCTTACTAAGGTGTCCAAATGCCTCTTTTTTACATAGTGATGTGATCATTGCAGTTTTCAGGTTTGTGGGAAACAGTCTGAGTTAATATACACAGAAAACAGAAAATAGCAAATAGCATGCTACTACAGGGTTCAGTGCTCTATATAACAGTGAACAGTGACAGTGGTTAATCTCCTGCATTTTGATTAACAGAATCCCAGATTGATGCAGAATTATTTAAGAGCAAATATTTAAACTGTACCTACCTCACTTTGTTGTGGACATTTTTCTTTACCATCTGCACAGAAACACAGAGAACAAGAGAAAGAACAAATAAAATGTTAAAATGTGTCTGTGTATCTTTCTGATGAGGTGTTCATTATGACAACTTTAGAAAGTAGGTTTTAAATTAACAGTCAGAGGTTAAATATTCAGTCTCCAGCTGTTTAGTTAAAACAGGAAAAACCAGACAACCAGCTGCTACACCTGGAAGAAAAACCACCTGCAACATCTTCAGGAAAATAAAGCAGACAATCATCAGGAGCACCTTTAAAAAGACAGACAAGCTGGAAAAAAATAATGAAAAATATTACAACTGAGATTAGGGATTAAAAAAGTATAAGAGAAGATATTAAAGAAATGTTTGGATATTTTAGACTTTTTTGTGGCGGACAGTGACCATCTTTTTTAGGTTTTTGTCTTTTTGATGATGCAAAGGTTTAATACCATCATTGAGCTTCTGACGTGTGCAATGCATACTTATTCAGAAGCAGATTAAAAAAACTTTGAAACTTTTGACCGTTGAGATGGACGAAACGTCCCAACGATGAACAACTGTAGCAGAATCATTTAAACTCATCCCTGTGTGGATAGGGGTCTTATACAGGTGAAAGCAGCAGGACCTGATGGCTTCAGCCCCAGACTGTTGAAGGCCTCCACCAGCCAGCTGTGTGGAGTATCTCAGCAGCCTCTTTACAGTCTGAACCTGGAAGAAAACCCTTCCAGTTACACTAAAACTCCATTTTACTAAAGGACCCAGCTCAGTACAATACAGGACAATATGCTTTTTCCCATTTTCACAGGTAAAAACTGGGAAGGGTGCCGGAATATGAATACACACACACACCCACACACACACACGATAGATAGATAGATAGATAGATAGTAGATAGTAGATAGTAGATAGATAGATAGATAGATAGATAGATAGATAGATAGATAGATAGACTACATCATCCATATTATAATTTTTACTGTCCTTATCAATAAAAAAACAGGATAACTTTATGAACTAGAGACATTTATTATCTTACTAAGTATAGTTTACATTGCGTTAGTATTGTTTTTATTAGCTACTAGTGTTTTCTGATAATATTCTTTCTTGTATGTTCTTATAATAATGGTTAACTTGTTTTTATACTTTTTATATTTTTGTTCTACCTCATCAGTTCTTTGTTTTATAAAGTTTTCTTTTTCTTCTTGCATGGATTCTGCAATCCTGGTAATATATGTTGATTTTTTACATTATTTCCTTATTGGATAATTTTTTATAATATAAGAACTACATTTTTAATTTTTATTTATTTGTTTATTTATTTAGACTTTTTAAGAACAAAGCAGGAACAACTCCATGTTAAAATTTACAGTGGATGTTTTGTTGTTTAAAACTACATGTCAAGAAGTAGGTATCTCAATATAAAAAGATCCAGTTCTTAGACCTTTAGACCTCTCGGACCAGCCTCCATGTGGGGTCATGAGAGGTGTGCTGAGTCCAGAGCTCTGACCCAAGTATAATAATAGTGTAATAGTTTAATAAAATTGACTTCTGTACTTAAAATGGTTGTTTGGGCTGCTCTTTTGTGATTGCTCCCATCAAACCACAGGCTTGCAGGAGGTAGATTTAGTCCCGGTTTTACTGGGTGGCTTTGTCAGAGATGTTCTACTTATACAACGTCTGGCATAAACAAGATGATGTTTTAATTAGATATAAACAAAAGTCAAATATGATTAATGAAGAAGCATCACTGTGTGTCTCTGGAGAAGTAAAATACTGTATGTGAGAATAATTCATGTATGAAAGGGCTTCAACATGGAGAGTGGGGAAATACAGAGATCAAACCATCCATCTTCCTCCTCAGTTTCAGCCGCCCTCTGACATGTTGTGAAAGATGTAAAGTTGAAGTTTCAGAGCTGTGATTGTAATTTACTGATAATTATGAAAGCAGATATCTAACAGAGCTGTGAAGGACTGGTGGTCTGCCCGTGGTGTACCCTGCCTCTGGCCTGGAAGCAGCTGGGATGAGCTCCTCTAACCCACGACCCTGCATCAGAGTACGCAGGTCTAGAAGATGAAGTTTACGTAGAAATGTTCACATCGCATTTTAACACGTTCTGTAACTGAACTGATATTGACTGAAGCTGCAGAGGATGAGAAACTTCATCTGAATTAGTTGTTTGATGCCACAGACAGATGCTATTTACAGATGGATCATATTAGTGATGCGCGGGTCGGGTTTTTTTCCGACCCGCGGGTCCCGCTCTTTTAAAAAAATTGGACCGCACCAACCCGCCCCGCACCTCCGCTTCTATTTTTTTAACCCGACCCGACCCGACCCGCCCCGCCCTATTAAAACACATGTTATGATATTGACGAATGCTTTTATTTAGTCTGAGAAAGGTGCATATGGTCTCCTAAATTGGCACTGGAAACTGGCAACACAAAATGTATTTTCATTTGAACGTTAAGCCTATAAACATAAATAGGCAAATAAAGTGTTTTAAAGCGTTTAAGTGTTATAAAGCACATAGACAATGCTGCTGTTGTTGTCTGCACTGATTACCTCGTTGAACCTGTCCCAAACCTGTGATTTAGCCATTTGACCCTCTTTCTTCTTTTTAAGGACGTAAACTCCCGAACGAATGTTATTCAACACTTCTTCTTCCATCTTTTGCTGCTTGTCTGCTTGGCGCTTTCTGCACGTAGCCTGCGTAGCCTACTACGCGCCTACGTGAACATTACGTTATAAAACGTGACCTGTGTTTAAATAACTGATAAATATTTTGTCTTACATGTTATAGTAACAAAATGTAGACACTGATTAAGGTCTTTATTTTCAGTTTGACAAAAAATAAAATTAATAGATAGAACTAGATATTTCAGAATAGTAAACCACACCAACCCGCCCCGCAGTGAAGCGAAAATTCTTTGACCCGCCCCAACCCGACCCGCGGGTAACCCGCGGGACCCGCGGGTTAGGAGGCGGCCCGCGCATCACTAGATCATATGTTTAAATACAACTTTTATATCTGATCATAGTTTAGTTAAATAAAATGTTCTCACCCCACTTCTTCCTGGCTGCGCCTCCTCATTCGCAGCTAAAAGACAAATAAAGCATTACTGACTCCTTCATCATGGATTTATTCATCTCTTTCATGATGATGAAGTTCCTGGGTAATTAACTAAGCCAGCCGTACCTTTCTGAAGTTTCCAGACACTGACGGCCAGAACAACTGTGAAGAAACCAGTCAGAGCACCCAGGATCACCTTCATCAGGTCTGTAGATCCATCAGCTTCTACAAAATATTTACAGTCAAACATTTAAATCTGCTCACTTCAGATGTGGTTGATACTGAAATGATGAAAGAAGGAGGAACCTTACTTTCTTAGTTCAAATCGGCTCCATCAATGGATTTATTTTCACCTGCAAATGAAACAATTTTACTCATGTTAATTTCTTTCGTTTTCTTGCTCCTGTAACAATAACTTTGAGAGAAAAACTAAGGTTAACATATGAAACATGACCACAGTCTTACCTTGAACCATTAACTCTGCTGCACTGACAATGACTGTATGTCCCTTCATGTAGAATCCACAGAAATACAGACCAGAATCAGAGAAATCCACTTGTTTAATCCTCAGAAAGACAGTGGACATGTTGGCGCTCATCTCAAATTTTCCATCTTTTAATCCATCACAGAGTGAAGCTTCACCTTCAGCTCCATACATGGCAGAGATACAGCTGGGTTTGGTTCTGTTCACCACTCTGAACCACTCCGTCTGGGTTGGAGATGTAGAAATGTTGGAGCACAGCAGAGTGGCATCTTCACCCTGCTGGACCTCCACAGTCTGAGACTCACAGATCCAGCCTGAAACAAGCAGCAGAGAAAACACATTCATTCTAAGCTGATTACAGCAATTATTTCAACATTTATCTGCAGGTTAATCAGGAAAAAGCAGTTACTGCATTAAAGAGATGGTTGTATTTAATGCTGAGAACACGGCTCTTACTGTGGCTGCAGAGAAGTAAAACTGTTATTAAGCTGAATTTCCTCATTCTGAGCATCACTCTGTCACATTCAGACCGCTTTATATTGAGGACGGGGTTTCATTAGGAGGGGGCGTGGTGTTCAAAGGTTCATGTTAGAGGACTCGAGGGCTACAAAACCTGTTCTCTGTAACATCTGCTCCGCCTGCTGTCTCTGTTCACACAAGTGGATGTTGTTCAGGTTGATAGAAAATGTCAGATTAACCATTGCAGAATTTTCCTACAGCTTCATGTTGTGCTGCATTGTGTTTACTGAGAACAAAGTTTACCCTCACAACAGAGAAAGATGATTATTGCTGTAATTTCCTCATCTACATGTGTGACTGCTGCTTTTTCTCCAACACTGGACTGATTTAGACTGTCTGGGATTTCATATTCAAGCATGAGTTCACACTGCAGGTTACGTTCAGGCTTCACCCAACTAATGTAGTTACGAAGCATCAAAATGAATAAAACGTCGATAGTTATATATAGTAACCATCATATCATCACAAGATATTTACCATTATCATGAGAAGCTTAGTTGCAATACTGCTTCCCATCACTTGGTGGAAAGCTGTATTGTTACCAGACGTACGATAATTATCATATTTGTCTAAAAAACATCTAGATAAGGAAAAATCGTCCCAGCACAGAAGTCAATAGCAAAATGTTGCAGAAGACCCTGGAGAGCTCAGCTGGAGACAGCCGTGTAAACAGCAGAGGTAAAGTTGGCTGGCTTCTTAGCAGAGAACAACGTTTCCATGAGAGCTGCAAACCATTTAGTGGATGTTTTAAAAGACATTTTTAAAGACTCAAAAACTGCACAGAGCCTCATTTTTGGCCATACAAAAAGCAACTGCAATAGCCAAACATGCTACTGTAAAGATGATTTAAAACTAAAACTACATTATAGGGTATAATGTACACAGCCTTAATAATGTGTTATTGAAGGTGTCAAGGCCCATGTCTGGATACAAATTAGGGGTGTACAATAATTTAACTGAAAATATGATCGTTTTGAGCTCCTGGTATGAACCTTTAACATTTCCAATCTGGCAACAATGGATAGCTGTTCAACAAACTCCAATGAGCAGAAGGAGGCTCAGCTAGACTCTAGTCTGTAGCGATGCTTACCAAGAAGATTTTAAAAGAAAAAGATGAAGACACAAATGGTGGCAACTCCCTGTCAACATGTTATTAATTAAATCTCCATCTTTTTCGAGTCCCTGCTTTTTTTGTCTTTGTTTTTAATTATTTGTTGTTAAGATCTCATATTTAGTAGATTTTGTATTTATAAGCCTCTTGGGCATCTCGTTGTTTGTGCAGTTTTACATATGGGTGATATATAAATGTGTTTGTAATGATTTCATTGTATTATGTCATTTTTTTCATCATGTCATATTTTGCAAGGTTCTGGCTGTTAAACTACGAGTGGATTTAGTTTAGTTATTAAATAAAAAGAGTGACATCAATTAAAACAAAACAGTGTTGTGAATGGGCCCCGGACCACTTTGTAGTGGAAAAGTTGGGCTCCAGCATAAAAAAGTTTAAGAACTCCTGCACTAGACAAGATCATTAGTCCTACAGAGGAAGTGCATGTTGACCATATTAAATAAATGATATTGATGATATTTTTCATCATAAAGACTTTAGGTAATTGCCAAACAAATTGATTTTGTTGTGTGTGCTGATTTCAGTAGCATTATAATCCAGTAAAATATCACCATTGTGCTTTAAATAATTCGTTCATATGATAAAAATGAACTGAGAGATATTTTGTTTAATATTTTTACGTCAACTCAATGCAAAAAACCTGATAAAGGATCAAACACTGACTCCTTCGTGTTGCTGCTGGAATTTCAGGTAAAAAACGACATTGTGTTAATTTTTTTTACATATTTTGTTTTTGGATGCGTCTCAGTTGAGGCTCATCTAAGGCTTCTCATTACCTTCAACCAGCACTTCCTCCACCTACAGGTGGATCACAGACTTCCTGTCTGACTGGAGGCATCATGTAAACCTGGGAGAACACACATCCAACTCCTGCATCATCAGCAGCAGTTTCCTGCAGGGGTGTGTTCTTTCCCCTCTTCACCCTGTAGACCAACAGCTGCACCTCCAGTCACCAGTCTGTCAAATTCCTGAAGTTAACAGATGACACCACCCTCATCAGTCTCATCTCTGAATGAATCCATCTACAGGAGGGAGGCTGATCAGCTGGTGATCTGGGGCCTCATTTATCAAGCTGGCGTAGGAAGAAAAACCGGCGTACACCAAACATAGTCAACTTTTGGGATTTATGAAAACCAAACTAGATGGGAAAATGCTCCTACCTCCATGTCCAACTCTGACCAAGGCGTACGCACAAAATCTAGAAATACGGGAAACGGCCACAGTACACAATGTGACCTCATCATAAGTCATGTAGTGGATGGCCACTACATCCTGGTCCAGCAGCCACCAAAACACAAAATGGTTGCTGGGCCTCAAACTAAACTTCCCAGAAACCTGATCAGCAGAACCATTTACAAATATATTTTTAAAAGTTTCACAGCGCAGAGCACAATGCTTTCTTTGATGTCACTGCACGTTAGAGGCTGACATTTTTTCAAAAATCCCATGGGTCACGTGATTTCCGTGTGATTCCCACCAGATGGGAGTCAATTTTATTATTTTTCACATGATTGGGACGGTACAGGATAAAAAGTTAACAGGAGGAGATGGGAGCAGGAACCAAACGCTGCCATTTTGTAGATTTCGCTCAATAAACCTACACTGTAAAAAAGAACTACACTACCCAGAAGCCAACGCTGCTTTCCAGCTGGAATTGAAATAAGAAAAGGAATGGAGTTAGCAAACACCCGCAGAGAAACCGATATGGCAAAAAGTGATTTACAATGCAAAGTTAGAGATAATGACGTGTCTATTAGATTGGCAGAACTGGTTTGACACATTGTATGCCGTTTGTAAAACATGTTTAGTTAATGACATTTAGAAATGAGGGAAATACAACTTTATTTGTTCTGTTTGAGTTTATTCAACTTTGGTAGACATGGTGTGAACCATGTACTGTTTTATTGTTGTTCCCCCTTTTTTTTTTTCTTTTTTTTTTTTTATTGTAACTGACCACTAATAAAAGCTAGAAACACTTAGCAGCTGGTCTAAAAATGAAGAGTGAGAACAGATAATCAAATCCAATGTATTCCCTAAAGACAAAATAAAAAAAAAAAAATGGGAGCGGGAGTGATTTTAATGTGTTCTATTAATGTGTAAATTTGTGAAATTATATAATATTTATGGTATTTATATAATTCTTGTCTCAATTTCTTACATAAAAATCTCCAGTATATAAATAATGCATAGTAGTACGTGTTCTGGAAATAAACCACGTACTTTACACACCCAGGGTCTGGGGTGTCAGAGGAACAAAAGTCCATTTTTAGCTCTAATGTTTTTCAAAAACATCTCCACAAATAAAAACCACGACAAGCTTAATATGAGAAAGTCAGAAAGAATTCATTGATTTACTTCAGGTTTTATTTGTATGAAGATACAAGCTTCATGTTTTTACCTCAGCCGTCCTCAGACTAAACTTTCTGTCTGTCAAACAAGGGATGTGTTCCTCACCCCCTCATCATGAATCTTTCTGTAACTGATAAAATAACAGATTGACATTAACACCCCTTCTCGTTCTTCGAAGATAAACCACAGTCTCAAGACAAAAAAGCACTGACATTATCTGACACATAACATCAGCAACCCCTCCCAGAAGTCAAAGCATCAGTTTAACACTGAGCTCTGGTTTGGTTTCCTCCTTCGGTCTATCTGGTGGCAGCATAAACAATATTTGGCTCCAGCTCTCTTCTTCTTCTTCCTTGTCGATCAAAGGCAACTGTGGCGTAGTTCAGCTCATCAGAGTCAGGGTTCTGTAAGACAAGACAAGTTTATTTATACAGCACATTTCATACATACAGTAAGCTGAACAAGATCAGAAGAAACAGTCAGGAGAAAACATACAGTAAGTTGCATATAATACACACAGATGTCAACAGAAAATACATCATCATCATCATCGTCGGTGTATTTATTCAAGAAAACAAAAACAAGAAGAAAAACAACTAGTTTAATTACTATATATATATATATATATATATATATACAGTGTTTGTGGGAAACAGCCTCCTAAGAGAGGTTACTGGCTTATTAAATATAAGCAGAAAACAGCTAATTGCATGTTTCAGTTTTGTAAACAGCAATGAAACAGTACAACAGTTTCCTGTAGCTTCAAAGTCAAAGTATACATTAATGATAAATCATTTAACAGGAAATATTCAATCTTTTCTTACTTTATTCTCTTGTAGATTTTTTTCTTCCTCACCAACATACAAACATGCAAAGAGAAACAAAGAAAATGTTAAAATTGTAATGTCTAATAAAACAATGTCTAATAAAGTTTTAGAATTCTTTGGCAGTTATTTTGTAGAAGGTGAGATCACATTGTGTAAATTTTATGTACAGTTTATAAAAACCTTTAAGACAAGGTACCATCAAGCTAAATTTTAAAAAGATGGTTTCATGCTGTTCAGATATTATCTCCACATACATTGAACTCTTTCATGATCTGTTATAATGAGTTTCCATGGCGACTGAAGATTTATTCACCACCGGGATTAACTGATTAACCTCTACAAACCAAAATTAATAAGCAAAATAACACAACACACAAGCTGAATGAAAACGGATGCAGGGCAGGAGTAAGGCAGAGAGAAGAATCAGAGGAAACTAAAACAATTTTTATGGTTTATTTAGGAAGTATGAGATTGCTTTCTAACAAAATGAACAAGCTTGAAGTACAAACAAGGACACGGAAGGAATACAGAGAATGCAGTATTATGTGTTTCACTGAGACATGGCAGAAGGAATATCTTCTAGACTCTAATGTGTCTCGATACTAAGACTTTAAAGGCAGAATGAAACAATAATGACAGCAGACGACTGAAGGAAGATAAAAGTCAGTGCTTTTTAACCTCTGTGGTGTCATCCTAGACATGTTACTCTAAAAGAGAAAAGCATAATCACTTTCTCCGATTATGGCTTGGCAACAGGCAAGCGGCATCTCTGCCTCTGTGAGCTACATGAAGATGACATCGATGCCATGACTGAGTGTGTGACAGGTTTTATAAACTTCTATATGGACAGCATTGTCCCAACAAAACAATGAGAACCTTCTCCAATAACAAGCTTTAGACCACCAGGGAAACTTAATAACACTTAAAAAAGAAAGGCTTCAGGAATAAAGATGGAGAATTATTAAAGAAAGCACAAAACTTAAAAATTAAAAATGTGCACACACAACAACAGGATCCAACTGATGGAAGTCTGGACAGAGCAAATTAGCTTAAAATGTTCCCCAGTAGGTTCAGTTCAGAACTGTTTTTAACATTACCCCCCACCTCCAGTCAATAGACCACACACTGCCCACGAGCCCATAGCTTTCCTGTCACACCTCCACTCCATCACCCTGCAGCTCAGTCATGGACCTTAACACATCCTCATCGCCCTCCACATCAGAACATCCTGAGACCTCCTCTGCCTCCACCTCTGGCCTGTCTGTCTCTTTTAGTCAGGTTAGGAAACAACTGGAAAGACTGAACCAGAACAAAATTCTTTTGGAAAATCGATTAGCCGAACACAGCTGGATAAAATGGATTCAGCATCTTTAAGAAATACCTTTCTGAAGTTTCTTGATTTGAAGAACCAGACCAACGATGATGGTCATGAACCATGAACCCACCCAGCAGCTTCGGGTCTACATCAAACTTTTCTATAACAACATGCATTAATCCAGAGTTAATGGAGGACTGAGATGTGGATAACTAGTGGTTATAATGAAAGAAATCTCACTTTGACAATCACTGGTGATGTCATCTGGTTCATGGGAACCTTTTAATAAAATGGAGAAAAACCGTTTGAGTACCAAGAAAATGATAAAAGTCAGTTCATTTCTATTGTTAATGGAAAAAACAAGAACAAAGAGAATAAGATCATTTACTGTAATCTTACCTTTCACATGTAGTTGTACCACACTGAGACTGATGAATCCATTTCCATAAAATCCACAGAAATAATGTCCAGAATCAGATATTTCCACCTTTTTGATTGTGAGAAACACAGTAGAAATGTTGAAGCTCATTTCAAATGATCCTTCTTTAAATCCGTCGCAGTATTCAGGTTTGCTGTGAACACCGTACATGAGAGAGATATTGCTGAACTTGGTTGTGTTGACCAGTCTGTACCAGAAAAATAGAGAACTTTGTTTGGACATTTTGGAGCACGACAGTGAGACATCTTCACCAGGACGGACCTCCACGATCTGAGACCCACAAACTGAGACAGAGACCCAACCTGAAATAACAGCAAACTCATTATTTATTTTCAGTTTGAAAAGAAGAACCTTTGAATGAACTTTCAAAGTTGACATAGTTCTGGATTGAACATAAATGTGGTTGAGAATAATTCAGAGCTAGAACTTACTAAAGCTGCAGAGAAGTGAAGCTGTTATCAAGGTGAAGGTCTTCATGGTGTGTTGACTGCAGCAAAGTGATGTCCGCTAATGAACTGTAACCCAGTCAGGATGCTTTCAGTGTTTAGAGGCGTTAAGAGGCGGAGATTCTGTTGCTTGAACTGACCACATTAGTGCTTTCAGGGAAACATGTTCCAATGCTGAATGTTGCTCTTAAATTATACTTGATCTTATTTCACAGCTTGTTAGTTAATAAAATATCAAAGTATATTTCTAAGATGCTCAAAACGAACAACGTCTTGCAAAAGTTTTGCTTCTACAACTTTGAATCAATGTTCAGATTTAGTCTCATTTAGTCAACACAATTAATATAAAGGTGTAAAATTGTATATTTTAATATTAAGTGTGAATTTAGACCAAAACCAGAGAAAATTTTCAATAAATGTTGTCCATCGACCTTCAGGGACTTTATCCCATGTCTCATTTAAATCAGCTCCTGCAGGTGTCATTGGTCCTGGTGGTGTACCACAGTGGAAAATGTTAGTTTCCAGCACCTTCCCTGGTCAGTAAACCAGTTAACCTGTTTTCCAGGTTTAAATTGGACCTTTCAGCTGTTCTTATACAGTTCTCTCATGGACCTTTTCTCAATATGCATACTTGAGGCCCCAGTACTGTTCCATATTAACTCATCCAGAAAAGTACGCTGCAAATTCCCAGATGTGTACTTGCTCCGCCCATTTAATCCAGGATCTATCCATCCATAATAACTATCACCTGATGGAGTAATGTTATTCATCTTTCTTCACTCTCAAATCAGGAACAGATCTTTACAACACATTTTTCAAACATCTGTACACAATATGAT
This sequence comes from Melanotaenia boesemani, assembly GCF_017639745.1. NCBI lineage: Eukaryota > Metazoa > Chordata > Actinopteri > Atheriniformes > Melanotaeniidae > Melanotaenia > Melanotaenia boesemani. The sequence goes on from NC_055686.1 coordinate 31,170,465, forward strand.
TTTTGTTGCCTGAGTATCAGAAGAACTAAAACTGTGGATGTAGACCACTGTTATCAATGATTATGTGACTCTGTCAGTATTTCTGCTTGACACTTGGCTGAGAACCACTCCAGTGATAGTTGAAGATCATGCCCCAATGAGGCAAACAGGACTATCTCATCTGCATAAAGCGGAGATCCAATCCTGAGTCCACCAGACTGGACCCCTACAATGTTGCACAGAGAAATTCTGTCCATAAAAGTTATGGACAGAACCTCTGGAAAAGAGCAGCCCTGATGAAGCCCAACCTTCACTCCCCAAATTTTTGCCTCATCAGACACTAAAGCCACCTTACATCTGGCCTACCAGTATCTCTCAGCTACCTCAAGAGACCCACAGGCTACAAAGGCATGATAAGACTCCTTTTTCAGCTTGACAGTATCCCTCACCACCAGTGTCCTACCATCTGGTTTTGAGGTTACCACGACAACAGGCACCAACTACCTTACCTTACAGCCAAGTCAGTTACCTCAACAATGGAGGCACCGAATATGGCCCCTATGGACTCAGAGTCCCCTGCCTCCTTCAAGACCTGGTCGCATTTAACTCTGCTCCAACTCCATCCAGTAACTGGTTCTGCTTGTTTACTGTAACGGAAAATGTTAGTTCCCAGCAAGCTCTTTTGCAGGTTTTTTTTTTTTGCTAATGACAGTCTTGGCTACAATATGTCAGATTTTATAATTAAAAAAAAAACTTTTTATTTCAATATTTTTTTCCCACAAACATGTACATGATCATAAAGGGCCTGTAGGTGGTAAAATCTAAATTAACCAAACATCAAATTACAAGCCCAGTGAGCATGCTTATTCTCTAATAAACTGTGTGAAATATAGCTTTGTATCTAAAGTCAACTAGACTTGTAAAATCATTTTGGTTTTTTATGTCATGTTGGTATTTACCTAAAGACGTTGTCCAGAATTTTTCTATTAATTAATAATAGATTTATAATTAATTTAAATATCCGTTAAATACTGATTCAAGGAAACTTATGTGTGTTTCTTATAGACATGACCATGTGAAGGAAGGTTGTTTATCTATGTTCATTCTCAAACCAGAAACAGATCAGTACGATATATTCCTCAAACATTCGTAAAGAATACAACATTTGCTCACTGAGTAACAGAAAATAAAATCATATAAACTGAACAGTGGACATAAACCACTGTTAGCACTGATCATGTGACTGTACCAGTAAATTAATGCATGAGCCTCTTTAGTCTGTTTTTTTTTTTTTTTTTTTTTGGCTTTTTCTCACTAACAGAGAAGTCCTGCTAATTTTAGATGCTGTGCTGTGGTCTGAGCAGCACACCAGCTCTCTTCCTGTGCAGAGATGTATATTTCACACCTCCACCGCCCACAATGAATGTTGGAGCACAGCAGCATGTTGTTGTTGCCCAGCTGGACCTCCGTTAATTAAATTTATTATTCATCTTTCTGGAGCAAGTCTTGATGTCTATGGAGTTTTAGGAAACGTCCCAGTGCATTAAACTAAACATACTGATCCCCATGGCAACTACCAGTGAAGTCCTGCTGGTTTCAGATGTGATCAGACCACACTGTGTTGTCTCTTCCTGTGCAGAGATGTAGATCTACACCTCCTCCCACCTGCAGGTCATTATACTGTAAGTATTGGTGAGCATCACAGTCAGCGTCCCAAATCTATCTTTATATAAACTCACCAGCCACTTTACCGAATCTGACTGTGGAGACATTCTGGTCCAGACAACTGCTGCTCACTGGATATTTTCTCTTCTTCAGACCATTCTCTGTAAACCCTAGAGATGGTTGTGTGTGAAAATCCCAGTAAATACTCAGACCATCAACCATGCCATGTTTAAAGTCACTTTAATCCTCTTTCTTCCTCATTCTGATCCTCAGTTTGAACTTCAGCAAGTCTTCTTCATCATGTCTACATGACTAAATGCTGTCATGTGATTGGCTGATTAGATATTTGTGTTAGTGAGAAATTGAACAGGAGAGTGTCAACCTCTTTATTTTAGCTTTTTATATCTAAACTTTAAGGCACCATGTTGCATCTCAGGCTTTCCTGCTGCTTTATTACTTATTATAAATCATAAATATGTAAATCTTGCAGCTTTAATTTGAACTTGGTCATGTTTTTATACTTTTCCTAAAGATTTTTGACTTTAGAGGTCCGTGAAGTTTACCTCAGATGTACTGAGACCACACTGAGCTGTCTCTTCCTGTCACGCATTGATGTGTGTCGCTCCTCCCACAGCAGACGTCTGGACTCTCTTCATGAGAAAGTCTGACAAGCATCAGCTCTGACTCCTCCTCTACCACATCTCTTTTTTTTTTTTTTACTTTCCAGCACGGTAGCAGCAGTATGATGGTCTGGCTGCTGTGTTGTGCCGAACAAATTTGCTTTGCTAAGAGGACCTTTGTGGGTATAAGTCTCCCCTTCATAATCTGATTTTTTATTTCTTTGTTTAAATTATTGTTTTATCTAATTTATTTGGTATTATTTATGTAATCTTGTTGAACCTGACTGGATGGGACAGAAAAATATATTGCCGGTAATGAAGAGAAGTATAAAGGAAAGTGGAGAAAAGGAAGAGGAGAGAAACCTCTGAGGCCTCGAGGTCTCAGAACTGGGCCCTCAGTATATTTTTAAATTTTTTCAAAATATTCCAATTTGTGAAAAAGGTCTGTAATATATGAGTTACATGAAAGCTTTTCATTTTTCTTCTTCCCAATTGTCCTTGGAATAGTGAAGAAGAAACACAAATTTCCTCCACTCAGGTTCTGGGCCCACATGGAGGAGAAGCTAAAGTCATAAAGGCCAACACACTTGCTGGTGAGCTTTTCCCAGGCTAGGGTCCAAGAGGTTACTCCAGTTTCCCTTTTATGGGTTTAATGACTGGTTTACTCCATTAAGGTCATTAACTCCTCCTCTGAGACTAATTTTAGCTAGATTAGCGTTAGCTTCTTTACTTTACTTCGCCCCCTATAGAAACACCTGCAAGCTGTCACTCCCCCTTAAAATCCATTGAGAAGAGTTCAAAGTCTTGCACACGAGAGAGGTGTTGCAGTTTCGGGAATCAAAAGACCCAAAGGTCTCAGGCGCAGGGGTTGCAGTTAAGACTGGCAGGAGGTGGAGAGCAGAGGTTGAAGGAGTGGGCGGAATCCCATTTACGGCATGAAGTCTTGGTGGGGACAGTGGCCAGAGGCAGAGCCAGGCTAGGAGCCATTCCAGTCCCCCGCTACGATAGGGTACGGGAAAAAGAGCGAAGGCAACTGGTCCAGGATGAAGTGAGAGCAACTGTAGAGGAACAGAGGTCCAGCAGAGCAGTGGGGATGAGACAGCAAGGTGCCTGGACTAGATGGGAACAGGTTGTGGAGAGAAAAATCACTTGGACTGACCTTTAGCGGGCAGAGCCACACAGCGTCAAGTTCCTTGTCCAGGCTGTCTATGATGTTCTTCCCAGTCCATCTAATCTGCACTGTTGGGGTTTGGCAGACACACCATCATGCCCCCTTTGCCAGAGGGCATGATGGTGTGTCTGCCAAACCCCAACAGTGCATTGAGCTGCTGCTCAAAACCTCTGGGCGAAGGCAGATACCGCTGGCGTTATGACCAAGTCCTAAAGGCCATTGCAGACAGCCTCTGTGGTGCTATTGCCACCTGCCGAAGCTCAAAACCTAGGAAGCACACCACCAGCTTTATCAGAGCTGGAGAGAAACCAACAGCAATATCTAGAGAAACATCAGGACTTCTCAACACTGCACAGGACTGGCAGCTGACAGTGGACCTACGCAAGCAACTCAAGTTCCCCCAGCATGCTGCTAAGACTACTCTCAGACCTGACATCATTTCGGTGTCAGAGGCAACAAGGAATGTTGTCATGCTGGAGCCCACCGTGCCATGGGAAGAGAGAATAGAGGAGGCCTTTGAGCGAAAGAGGAACAAGTACCAGGAGCTATTCAGCGACTACCATAGACCAGGCTGATAGGCTAGGTGCTTACCTGTGAAGGTTGGATGCAGAGGCTTTGCAGGACCGTCCCTCTGCAGGGCCAATACTGCACTCGGAATCACAGGTTAAAGGAAGAGGAGAGCCAACTCTAACAGCACAGAGGCAGCAGAAAAAGTTATTTTTACAGTTAGCCTTATGATCAGTTCATGCCTTATATCTTTGCACTTTATCACTATTGTGTTATGTCAGATATTTAATGTGCCTGTGCATTTTTTTTTTTCTTTTTTTTTTTTTTTTTGTTTTGTTTTTAATGTTTACTTCACTGTTGAAATGTCCTGTCTTCACTGTGGGACAACGGGAAACATAGTTTTGATTCCTCTGTATGTCTTGTACATGTAAAGAAAATAACAATAAAGCTGACTTTGACTTAGCTACATTAGCATTAGCTACTTTAGTGTTAGCTGCTTAAGACATTTCAAATTCAGTCAAATAGACAAAAAAAAAAAAAAACTGTTTTATGATAACAAACATTTCATGCTAACGATAAACAGAACACATGTTAAACCACTGAAGTTCCTGACAAACAACAGAACAGTCATCACTATCTCTGTGTGGTTCATCCTCCATCACTTGTTTTGTTCTGTTTATTTTACAAATGAATTGCTGGATAATTCAGAGCTTCCTTTATGTTTTCCAGGAGACTTTGTGGTTCATTTTTGTTCATATAAAACATCAACAAAGAGACTGAGAGTTTTTACAGCAGTTTTATTCTTGATCTCCACAACAAGGACTCATATGATGTTAGTTGTCAGTGCTGATGTCTTCCTGTAGTAAAGACTCAAATGATGTTTGTCATCACATGTTCTGGATTATTCTGTTATTTATTTTACATCCATATTAAAAACAATTCTGCAACAATACAGAGGCTGAAATTATTCAGTCGAAGGTGAGGTCTGATTTTACTGACTCTTTTCAGACTTTTCTCACTACCAGTGAAGTCCTGCTGGTTTCAGATGTGATCAGACCACACTGTGCTGTCTTTTCCTGTGCAGAGATGTAGATCTACACCTCTGCAGCCCAGAAACCAAGTCTATGTGCTGGCAGTATAAATAACATGAGTCTCCACTGCTCTCTCTTCTGCAGTCCTCCTCCTTCTTATAGTTTCTGAGAGGAACATCAGGTCTGCAGGGTTGAGAGTCTGGAAATAAAGCATTTAGAATCAGGAACTGGGAGCAGAACAGAGTCTGATCTGACTACATCCCTGTTCATGAATTCCTCATAATGTATGGGAGGCAGAAATGAGTAAAACTTCAGAAAAGTGGAGTGAAGGTCTGCAATGAGCTGGTTGTTTCATATGAACTACGATCGATCAACCTCCCCATCTGTTAGTGGACAGTTCAGATTCTTTCCACACAGGATGAAAACAACTTTTATCACATTTACAACTTAATAACTACTACTGGCACAGAAGATGGGATTATGATTAATGCCACAGTTATTGCATAAAAAAGAGATTTTACCTTTTTTCTGTCTGGATTTGGTTTTTCTTCTGCATCTAATCAAAACATTAGAAGTCAGATATGTTGAGGATTTATTGGTAAAAAGTTGTTGCATATACAATCTAATTTAACGTAAGCTCTGGTTCTTGAAAAAAACATACCTTTCTGAAGTTTCTTGTTTTGAAGAACCAGACCAACGATGATGGTCATGAAGAAAACAGTCAGACCAGCCAGAATCCCACCCAGCAGCTTTGTTTCTACATCAAGCTTTTCTATAACGACATGCATTAATCCAGAGTTAATGGTGGACTCAGATGTGGATAACTAGTGGTTATAATGAAAGAAATCTCACTTTGACAATCACTGGTGATGTCATCTGGTTCATGGAAACCTTTTAATAAAATGGAGAAAAACCGTTTGAGTACCAAGAAAATGGTAAAAGTCAGTTCATTTCTATTGTTAATGGAAAAAACAAGAACAAAGAGAATGAGATCATTTACTGTAATCTTACCTTTCACATGTAATTGTACCACACTGAGACTGATGACTCCATTTCCATAAAATCCACAGAAATAATGTCCAGAATCAGATATTTCCACCTTTTTGATTGTGAGAAACACAGTAGAGATGTTGAAGCTCATTTCAAATAATCCATCTTTAAATCCGTCGCAGTATTCAGGTTTGCTGTGAACACCGTACATGAGAGAGATACAGCTGAACTTGGTTGTGTTGACCAGTTTGTACCAGAAAAATAAAGAACTTTGTTTGGACATTTTGGAGCACGACAGTGAGACATCTTCACCAGGACGGACCTCCACGATCTGAGACCCAGAAACCGAGACAGAGACCCAAACTGAAACAACAGCAAACTTATTATTTATTTTCAGTTTGAAAAGAAGAACCTTTGAATGAACTTTCAAAGTTGACATAGTTCTGGATTGAACATAAATGTGGTTGAGAATAATTCAGAGCTAGAACTTACTAAAGCTGCAGAGAAGTGAAGCTGTTATCAAGGTGAAGGTCTTCATGGTGTGTTGACTGCAGCAAAGTTATATCCGCTAATGAACTGTAACCCAGTCAGGATGCTTTCAGTGTTTAGAAGCGTTAAGAGGCGGAGATTCTGTTGCTTGAACTGACCACATTAGTGCTTTCAGGAAAACATGTTCCAATGCTGAATGTTGCTCTTAAATTATACTTGATCTTATTTCACAGCTTGTCAGTTAATAAAATATCAAAGTATATTACTAAGATGCTCAAAACGAACGTCTTGCAAAAGTTTTGCTTCTACAACTTTGAATCAATGTTCAGATTTAGTCTCATTTAGTCAACACAACTAATATAAAGGTGTAAAATTGTATATTTTAATATTAAGTGTGAATTTAGACCAAAACCAGAGAAAATTTTCCATAAATGTTGTCCATCGACCTTCAGGGACTTTATCCCATGTCTCATTTAAATCAGCTCCTGCAGGTGTCATTGGTCCTGGTGGTGTACCCACAGTGGAAAATGTTAGTTTCCAGCACCTTCCCTGGTCAGTAAACCAGTTAACCTGTTTTCCAGGTTTAAATTGGACCTTTCAGTTGTTCTTATACAGTTCTCTCATGGACCTTTTCTCAATATGCATACTTGAGGCCCCAGTACTGTTCCATTTTAAAGAACGCATCCAGACAAGTACGCTGCAAAATTCCCAGATGTGTACTTGCTCCACCCATTTAATCCAGAATCCATCCATCCATAATAACTATCACCTGATGCAGTGATGTTATTCATCTTTCTTTACTCTCAAATCAGGAACAGATCTTTACAACACATTTTTCAAACATCTGTACACAATATGGTTTTTGTTCCCTGAGTATCAGAAGAACTAAAACAGTGGATGTAGACCACTGTTATCAATGATTATGTGACTCTATCAGTATTTCTGTTTGACACTTGGCTGAGAACCACTCCAGTGATAGTTGAAGATCATGCCCCAATGAGGCAAACAGGACTATATCATCTGCATAAAGCAGATATACAATCCTGAGTCCACCAGACTGGACCCCTACAATGCTGCACAGAGAAATTCTGTCCACAAAAGTTATGGACAGAATCTCTGACAAAGAGCAGCCCTGATGAAGCCCAACCTTCACTCCCCGAATTTTTGCCTCATCAACCACTAAAGCTAAATTCCACAACTGTCACCTCTCAGCTACCTCAAGAGACCCACAGGCTACATAGGCATGATAAGACTCCTTTGTCAGTTTGACAGCATCCCTCACCACCAGTGTCCTACCATCTGGTTTGGAGGTTACCACGACAATAGGCACCAACTACCTTACCTTACAGCTCAAGTTAGTTGCCTCAACAATGGAGGCTCTGAATATGGCCCCTATGGACTCAACGTCCTCTGCCTCGCTCATGACCTGGTCTCATTTAACTCTGCTCCAACTCCATCCAGTAATTGGTTCTGCTGGTTTACTGTAATGGAAAATGTTAGTTCCCATCAGACTCTTTTGCAGGTTTAATCTTTAAGAGTATTTAAAGTGGTCCTGTGGACAGACACTCCAGTTTCAGCTGGGATGCTAATGAAAGTCTTGACTACAGTATGTCAGATTTTGGATATAAAAAATCTTTTTATTTCCCAATTATTTTCCCACAAACATGTACATGGTCATAAAGGGCCTGTAGGTGCAAAATCTACATTAATCAAACATCAAAGTACAAGAAAACATCATTCTGAGCATGCTCAGTGGGCTGATTCTCTAAAAAAACTGTGTAAAATATAGCTTTGTATCTAAAGTCAACAGGACTTGTAAGAACATTTGATCTTTTATGTCATGTTGGTATTTACTTAAATACGTTGTCCAGAATTTTTCTATTAATTAATTAATAACACATTTATAATTCATTTAAATATTAGTTAAATACCGATTCAAGGAAACTTATGTTTCTTGTAGACACAACCTAATATTTATCACTTTATGAAGGGATGTTGTTTATCTATGTTCATTCTTAAACCAGAAACAGATCAGTACGATATATTTCTCAAACATTTGTAAAGAATACAACATTTGCTCACTGAGTAACAGAAAATAAAATCATATAAACTAAACAGTGGAAATGAACCACCGATCATGTTACTGTACTAGTAAATGAATGCATGAGTCTCTTTAGCTAATACAGAACAAAAGTGTAAATATAGATGTGTTTGGTGGAAACAGCTTCTGTTGCATGTGGTTTTATTGCAGAAGTAAAGGCTACTCTCTGTAGCTTTTTTCTTTTCTGTTTTATCTGATACCACAGTGGAAAATTACAGAAGGAGGGGCGTCATGTCACCTAGCAACATGTGTCTGCAGCCATGTTCTGGAAGAAAACTACGCTTCTGTAGTTTTCATCCACACATCAAATAAAGGGAAATAAGCTGAAAATATTAATAATATCAGTTGAATATTTAAAAGACTTTTCATACTAACCATACGCATAGCTCAAACCACACTGATGTTACGACAAAAAGCACAACAGACATCAGTTGACGGAGCAGCTAGCCAGTTGGGCAGAGTTCTCACTCCATTTATTCCTTCATTGGGTGAAGAACCATATTTCCACACTCCATTGGACATACATGGACTACCCTCTGCATGCTAGTCCATGGAATCACCACACCAAGCTTCCACACCAGTCATCAAACATCAGGCTACATCCCAGCTACTTCCCTGAGATCTGATGGAAATTAGCAAAAACTGTTAGTACTAACCACCTACTACTATATATCTTGTATTTAGAAAAAATAAAGTCTTGTACTATCCTCCATCATAACAATAACACTATTTTCAATGGTTGTATTTCAGAGAGTTCCAGATGAAGGTTTGAACTGGGCGATGAGCTGGGGCATCAGCCTGGCGACTCGTTCAGATCTGATGGCTTGCTCAGTGACAATGCTCCTTCTAAACATGAGTGGAACAATGGACATGGACATGTGGCCTTTAAGTTCAGCAGATAACCACACTTTAAAATGATTCCTCAACTTCTAACTATATTATGATTCTGTTCAGCTGCTCTAAGCAGCAGCTAAAGTTATGTCCCAGTCCATCTCCTTTATGCTACATTGTCTTTATTTGTTAAGAGACATCCAAGGACGCTGTTGCACTTTTCAGACTGCAGCCTGAAACACATGCATGCAAAATGATCACTTCATTATTAACGTTGTATTATTTTATGATCAACTTCCCTCTAAAAGATCTGTGCCTTTTTCGTTTTGGTAAACTCTCTTTTAAATCACTTCCCCTCCATTTAAGCAGTAAACTCTTCCTCCCCGCTCGTCATCACTCCCCCCGGGTCTAAACCCAGTGTCTCTGTGTGGTTCAGCCTCCATCACTTGTTTTTGTTTGTTTGTTTGGTTGCTTTTTCTCACTAACAGAGAAGTCCTGCTAATTTTAGATGCTGTGCTGTGGTCTGAGCAGCACACCAGCTCTCTTCCTGTGCAGAGATGTATATTTCACACCTCCACTGCCCACAATGAATGTTGGAGCACAGGAGCATGATGTTGTTGCCCAGCTGGACCTTCGTTAATGAAACTTAATGTTCATCCTTTCTGGAGCAAGTCTTGACCAGTTTTGGGAAACGTCCCAGTGCATTAAACTAAACATACTTATCCCCATGGCAACTACCAGTGAAGTCCTGCTGGTTTCAGATGTGATCAGACCACACTGTGTTGTCTCTTCCTGTGCAGAGATGTAGATTAACACCTCCCCCCACCTGCAGGTCATTATACTGTGAGTATAGGTAAGTATCAGTCAGCATCCCAAATCTATCTTAATGTAAACTCACCAGCCACTTTACCGAATCTGAATGTGGAGACATTCTGGTCCACACAACTGCTGCTAATTAGATATTTTCTCTTCTTCAGACCATTCTCTGTAAACCCTAGAGATGGTTTTAATCCCAGTAAATACTCAGACCAACAACCATGCCATGTTTAAAGTCACTTTAATCCTCTTTCTTCCTCATTCTGATCGTCAGTTTGAACTTCAGCAAGTCTTCATCATGTCTACATGACTAAGTGCTGTCATGTGATTGGCCGATTAGATATTTATGAATTGAACATGTGAAACTCAACCTCTCTATTGTAGCTTTTTATGTCTAAACTTTAAGGCATCATGTTGCATCATGTCACTCCTCCCACAGCAGACCTCTGGACTCTCTTCATCAGAAAGTCTGACAAGTATCAGCTCTGACTCCTCCTCCATCACACCTCTTTTTAAATTTTTTTGTTTAACTTTCCAGCACGGTAGCAGCAGAATGATGGTCTGGCTGCTGTGTTGTGCCGAACAGATTTGCTTTGTTAAGAGGAGCTTTGTGGATATGAGGCTCCTCTTGATAATATGATTTTTTATTTCTTTGTTTAAATTATTGTTTTATCTTACTTATTTGGTATTATTTATGTAGTAATCTTGTTGAACCTGACTGGAGGGGACAGAAAAAGGACACTAATGAAGAGAAGTATAAAGGAAAGTGGGGAAAAAGGAAGAGGAGACAAAGATAGAGTAGATAGAGGCAATGACCTTAAATCAAACCCAACACCAAACAACCAGCTGCTACACCTGTACAGAAACACAACAGAGAATTTCCTACAGCTTTTACAGGTAAATTAAGCTGACAATCATCAGCAGGTTGAAAAAGTAAAACAGTAACAAGATGTATCACAACAACAACCAAAGTACAAGAAACACACACATTAAAAACATAAAAAAGTTAATAAAAAACACCCTAAATAAAGCTAGCTAGTGTATAAAACCCACTGGATGACTCAGTAACTGTGTCAGCATGCAGAGGATGAGGAATGAGGAGTGATCAGAGATGAGTGTGATCCTGCAAATATGACCATGTCTCCATGGAGGCTAGAGGCAGACTAGGGCGGCCCAGAGACCCGGGTGATCAGCAGTGATCCCGGAGCACGAATCCAAGTCACCCCACCATGAAGATGACCCCAGACCCACCCCGACAGCAGTAGAGCAGAGCCCCAGTCAGAGCCCCCCGCGGTCACGGGACACAGGCCCCGGTGGGCCAAGATCAGCAGCCATCGACCCCGCCAGACATCCACCATCCAAGCCCCAATAGTCCCAAGACCACCATCATTCCCTCCTCTTGTATATCCTTTTCCATGATGGGTGTTGTGTTTTCCGGTTCTTGCCAAGTTTCTTTATTCTAGATTTGAGAAAAATCTGTTGCGGGACAGCATAGTTGTGTGTGTTGTCGTGTGCTGATCAGAGCCACCACACACAGTATGATCAAACTGTTACATGCCTGATTTTTATTTTCATTTGTGGGACGAAAAATCTCATCAGATTAAAAAAATCCTGATGTGTGTACCAGGCCTTGTCACGTACCAGGAATGTGGACTCATAAAATATCAGAACCCCAGGGATGGGTTTTATTAAACAAAATTAACAGAGTGCAAGATAATACAGTATACATAATACAATATCACGTGTTCGAAGTTAGGTCGTTGACACAGGTCAACAGGAAAGACCGCGCTTTCGCTGCGTCCTGCGTCCAACGTGGCCAATAGGAGAATGTGATGTTGTGACCCTCCCCCCCGTAGGTTCAAATCAATGCAGAGCAATGTCTTCTTCTGGCTCTGTGAACGAAGAAAGAGACTGTGACCAAAGGATTGTCGTGCAGACCCGAAGAAAAAAGGGAAATAACGACGTGGAGAAGATGAACGTCAGTGGTACTAGTGGTGAGTAAAATTTGTTTTGTCGCAGACACAGTAGTTGTGAGGTTTGGCGCTAGCTCACTAGTAAGCTATTAGGAATAGCGACATTCGATCATTGCATTCATTCACAAACACAGCTTGTTGGGTAATTGTTTTATTAATTTAATTTAAATTGGACTTGGTTTGAGCACAGTCACTGTGCCTCACATTTTGCCGCTACACACTGACTGCGTCAGCAGCGCTCCAGCTCCTGTGTTTAAAAGCAATAGAAACGGTATTTGTATTTTGTCCACATTCTGTAGCCTATGTGACTACACTAGATATAGCTGCGCTCCCTTAGCAGTTTACGCGCTTTTCCCCATTTTTTTTAACTTCTGGCTATACTAAACTGTATTTATGCTTTACATTTTTACCACTGAATACACCTTTTTTAAAATAAGATGTAAATAAAGAGATTTAAAACATATATTTGCAAATAAATTCCATCAGATATATATCAAAGACAGGTTTATAATTCATACTTTTTAGTCTCTATGTATGAAATGCTAGTTTTATTTTATTATTTAGCAATACTATTAGAAACTGATACAATTGTATAGCCTTTTTATAGTCAATTCTTTCTTTCTTTTTTCCAGGTGTGACTATTGCCCCAACTGCACAGCTGACAGACAAAAGAAAATCTCAAGAATTGGAAATCTGTAAGATGAAGTTAGAGTGGCAAAGGGATAAGATTGATGAGCTCACCAAAGAAAGAGACTATCTAAAAGAGCAACTGGCAGCATGTAAGTCCACTCTGACTAAATATTACAAAGCACACATTATTTTTCTGCTTCTGCTTTTTAAGGTGCACTTAAACTAACGGATACTGTTCAACCCAAGCTTATGTTTGGTTGGTTTTTTTATAGCTCTTAAAAAAGAAGCTACACACTCCATCCAGGATTCCAGTGAGATACAGAGCTTGCCTTCAGATTCTTCTGAGTCTTCTGATGAGGGGTCTGACTCCTCCATGAGCACAGCCTCATCAGATGATGAAAATAAGAAGAGGAAGAAGAAGAAAGGGAAAGCGAAGAAGCACAAGAAGTCAAATAAAAAGGACCAAAAGACACGACAAAGAGGTAAAAATCTTATTTTATTTTTTACTGAAAATTTGCAGTCATTGGAGTTGGATAATCAGTTTCAAATAAGAAGAAAAAACTTGTGTGCTGTCTAACTTGCAACAGTGAGAGTTTATTCAAATGTAAAACAGCAATATTTCGGCACTGGGCCTTCATTAGGCAAGGGGATGTGCAGTGTTAAAAAGTCATCTTAAATAGAGTGGCCAGGTCATCCCACAGGATGCAGTATTGTGATAAACAATGGCATTAGAACAAATGGAACATTCTTGTTCTATATACATTTCTTCAGGTGTAAATATAATTTTTTTACACGTCCTGTGGCATGACTTAGCCACTCTCTATTAAAGATTAACACTGCACATCCCTTTGCCTGATGGAGGCCCAGTGCCAAAATTTTGCTTTGTTTTACATTTGAATAAACTCTCACTGTTGCAAGTTGGACAGTATGCAGGAGCTTTTCATCTTATTTAAGGTTTGGCTAGCATTACACACACATTACCTGGCTCCAGTAAAATAAGTACTTGTTTCTTTTCTTTTTTTTTTAATTAATTAGATTAGAAGATAATCAATTTCACAAATCACATCCACATTAGAGAAATTAACTGTTTCACAATCTCCTCCTCTACAAACTGCTTTGATATTGGGTCTTGAATTGGTACTGAAGGTGTGACCCACAACAACAGTGTGTCTGCGAAATATGTGTGCTACATTACTACATTATATAATATTACATTACATGTAGATAACACAAAATGTGTTCTCTGAATTGCAGCCTAAAATCCCAAGCAAGTGGTGGCCCGGTATGGAAGACTTCTGAGGCTGTTCAGAAGAGGAGGGACCTGCCGCATTTAAACGTTTGGGGGTGGACCGGAACACAATTGTGGCAACATCGCCAATTGCAGAGCTATTCATAGTTGCACCTGATAAATATAAAGAACTAGAAAATAACAAACCGGGGAAACTGTCCTTGTTTGCTACACCGTGTGCCTCTGCAATTCATGCAGATCCTGACATAGAAGATAAATTCAAAACGTACAAATCTTCTGCGAAGTTGCTTCCCCTTAAAACAAAGATAGATGCACTCTAAAGATTTTATTTTTTATTTTCACTTATGTGATCAATTGTTAGTCACCATTGTTTACAAAAAAAATCAGGCCTTGTTCCATATTGTTTTAATGATGGCCGATTGGTAGTCCGTTGTTACACTTAATCTTCACTGAGTTTTTTAAATAAATTGTACTTTTTTTTTTACCCTTTGATAAATCCTTTTTGTATTATCACACTTGTTATTTAGATAAAACCCTTGATAGGAATTGTGTATTTGCAGTATTTGTACACAAAAAAATACAGGTATCCAGCCATGTTCTGTATTTTATTGACTGGGTCAGTGTATTGTTTTTTGCATCTTAAATAATTACAGTGCATTGTGTACTTCTGTGTTGTGTCATTTATTTATATTCACATCTATAAATATGTTATAAGGTACATTTAGCCCCCACTTTAGATAAGCTCACGCAAAATACTTTACTAACAAGTAGTGGATGCTTTACAACTACCTGTTATTAGTGTATTAAGGTATTAATAAGCATTTATAGCCTGTCTTTTGAAAAAGATATTTGTCCTTTGTTAGTCACTGTTGAAATTGGAGATAGTCAGCCTTTTAGGGTCATTTACAAAGGCGTTGTAAAACATACATACCCCATACTTTTGGATCACAAAATAAGATTTAGTAACAGCCTGGTTTAATAATGAACTGCATTGTTTATAAAACATTTCATAACACACTATTTGTGACATTTATGATTGCTAACTCATGATTCAAAAAATATGAAAATATCATTATTAAACAGATTATACATGGGCTTAATCATAATTTAAGAAACCGTTATAACTGTAGTTATAAACAAATTTAAAAGCTTAGTCTATGGTTTATAGAGTATGAAAATATAATTTATTAAACCCTTTATTAAACAGCTTATTAATGATGAATAATGTCTTTATAAATGTAGGTATAAATGATTAACTAATAATGAGTAATGCTTTGTAAATACGTAATAAATGATCAGTTAAATATTAATTATTGCTTTAATAATGCTTTACTAATGCTTAATAGTGTGCAGTTATTATAAAGTGTTACCAATCAATCAAACTTTATTTGTATAGCGCTTTACAAGAGATGGGCAGATCTGTGATGGTCCGCAACTCAAGTGGCAAATTGTTCCAAAGTCTGGGACCGGCTACAGCAAATGAACAGTCGCCCCAGTGCTTGCAATTGGTCCTGGGGACCTCCAGCAGGTGTTGGCCTGCAGAACGCAGGGCTCTGCTGGGTTTGTGTGCAAATAACAGTTCACATAAATACGAAGGTGCAAGTCCATGAATGGCTTTAAAAACAAACATTAAAAGTTTAAAATCAACTCTGAAGTGTACAGGGAGCCGGTGGAGGGAGTACATGTGTAATGAGTGTGTCGTCGAGTGTTTGTCAGAAGCCAAGCAGCAGCATTCTGCACCAGTTGCAGCCGATTGAGTGTGCACTGGTTCAGACGGATATAAAGAGCATTGCAGTAGTCAATACGTGAGCTGATAAAAGCATGCATAGCCATCTCCAGGTCGTTCTCACAAAGGAAAATGGTTTGACCTTGGCCAGAAGACGGAGCTGGAAGAAGCTGACTTTAACAACACTGTCAAGCTGTCTGTCATGTTTCAGACAGTTTTTCAAACTCCACTCCCAGGTTTTTTACATCTGGTTTACAGAGCGGACCAAGAGAACCAAGATCAGGTACATCCTCAAACAAGTTAGGACCAAACAAAATACACTCAGTTTTACTTTCATTTAGATGCAGAAAATTCTGAGAAAGCCACATCTTAATATCCGCCAAAGAGTTTTGTATGGACACAAGTGCACTGGGATTGTTAGAACCAATGGGTAGGTATACTTGAAGGTCATCTACATAAAAATGAAAGAAAAGGTTATGTTACTATACAAAGGTTACTATCCACACTAAAACCTGCATAAAAGCTATGAGCTTTGTTCTCATGAATGTCACGGTTTCTGGGTTTTGGTGGGTGTTTTGATTGTTTAGGATTTTGGTTTTTGTCATGATTAGTTTGGTCATGTTCTTGGTTTGTAGTTCTTATGTTCATGCTTTAGTTTTCAGTTTTGTCATGCTTGGTTTTCCCTCTTGTGTTCCTGTGGTTTTCTGTTCCTGCCTCGTTAGTTCACCTGGTCTGATTAGTCATCCACTTCACCTGTGTCTTGTTACTCCCTCTGTGTATAAGTACTCCCGGTTTTCAGTCATTCATTGTCAGATCCTCATTTTGTCATGTTTGGTTTTTGTTCTCTGGAGTTTATCCCCGTCGTCTGTGGTTCCCTGTCGTGAGTTCCTGGGTAATAAACCTTTTTACCTGCACCAGTTCTGCCTCCTGCCTGCATTTGGGTCCTCACCTTCACCTCCATTCGTGACAATGAAACCTTGTACAGTTGTAGTCAAGGAGTTGCTGAATCCATGCAGTGGTATCTTTATGCACAGAATGATTTCTGTCATGATGTTTTCATCTGTGTACAAAAAAAAAAAAATTGCAGAGGACATTTTTTTTTTTTACCATTTGTTTGTGACAATTTGCACAGGCATATTAACATTCACAATGTTTCTGACACTGGATTTATATTCCATAGGGTCTTACCTATCCATTGAGACCATGCTTATGTATATTGACCTAAAAATTACAGAGTTATTGTTGATTTAATTTGGGTAGGTCTGTTCAGGCAAACTACACCTCCAAAAACCCTAGGGCTTAAAGGGTTAATAAAAGAGAGAAGGCATGGCCCAACAGTAATAAAAGCCTCTTTGAGCACCTTTGCAGGTACAATGTCCAAGGGACAGTAACTGGGTTTAATACTCTGTACCACCTCAGTGAGAAGTGATAGAGACACTTACTCAAAACTTTCCAAAACAGCAGATGGTGCAGGAGGAGTGTACGGTTTAGCACAAGCATTTATATTATTCTTAATGTGCTGTCTCACAGATGCCACCTTATTGGTGAAAAAGTGAAGAAAATTTTCACAGGTTGAAGCTGAAACATTAGACAGAACAGTGGGAGGGTTTATAACAGAGTTAATTGTGTTGAACAATACTCTAGGATGACTGCAACTGTTGGTGATTATATCTGACAAATATTGAGACTTGGCCTCTTTCTATGATAGTCCTTCAAACTGTCTCTCAAAATTCCCAGAGACACATGCAGCCTGTCCTTTTTCCACCTGCGCTCCGCCTGTCTGCAGTGCTGTCTGATGCCACAGGTGGTGTCATTGACCCAGGGTTCAGGTTTGGGTTTGGTAGATTTAGACTTAAAAGGTGCAACAGTATCCAGAATCCCAGAGCAGGTGGAATGAAAAGAGGTGATGAAGTCATCAGGGCACAGAGTAGAGGCCAACCCATCTGCGGAGTATAGGTGAGTGTCCAGGAAGGCAGATGCAAATTCTCTTGCTGTAGAGGAGGTGGTGGTACATCGAGAGCAGGCCGGCATTAAAGGTTTGGCTGTGGGACGAGGAGCTGTGTATTCGAACGTGACAGAGAGGTGGTCCGAGAGACAAATAGCAGCTGTTTCTTTGACAGACAGGGAGAGCCCATGTAAAATGACCAGGTCCAAGGTGTGACCCAGTTGATGTGTGGGGCCATTCACTGACTGAGTGAGATCAAAGGAATCCAGAAGACGTTTAAAATTGTTAGCCAGCTCATTAGATGTGCAACAGACATGTATATTAAAGTCCCCACAGACAAACAAAAGAGCAGCAGTTCTATAAACTAAAATGATCTAAATCACACCCTAACCTAGCCCAACACAACTTAAGACAAAAGGTAACGAAGGCAGAATACACACTAGGAAGCAGCATAGCTTAAACCGAAACTGAGTGTAAAACAAAAGTCAAAACTAAACAGATCGAGGCTACGTCCGCTAACGGAATGCCAGCAGCCAGGAATATCCCTGCTGCAAACATAATTCGGTCCAACACCAAACAGACTACCAAATAGCACAGCGGACACCCAGTAAACCATGCTACCATAACTCTGCCAAGCTAAGAGACGAGCCTACCTGCGTTAACCAGCCTCACTCCTACGCAACGAATACAGTGATTAAGGTAAAGGGAAGCGGCCTGTGCCATTCCAGCTTCCCCTCCCGACTGAATACTGCAGCAGCCTTTTCTGTCCTGGCTTCCACTGAACTGCAAGCTGATCGGCCGAACATGCAGCCAATCAGAGGGGAGGAGACAGGGGTGCGTTGGAGCCAGCCACTCCGAGCAGAGCTCCGAGCCAGGCAATTACCTGCAGAACGAGCCGCAGCTGCCTGCAATAGGCAGCAGCCGTAACAGTAGTAATAAAATAATTCATAATAAAATTATTTGAAAGGGATCTAGTATTCACCAGCACAGATCGTGCAGTGCTGGAGCACACAGCTCGCAGGTCAGCACGACTGAGTGGGCAGAGATTTACATTGTGATGTATAATGAGTTTAGAGACTGCCCTTGGGGCTCTGGCATGGATTATAGTCCTTATGGGACGCGTTTGTGGTGTGTCAGGCATACAGGGGGCGCTAAAGGGGCGGTTGAGTGTTATGGTTTCAGGCAATGAAGGAGCATGTGCTGAGGGGGTGTGTGGTGTAAATAGTCAGTCACGTGGGAAAACCTGCACGGCGTGTTGCAGATTAGCCGCTAACAAGCGGCTACCAAGACTGTTGGGATGCAGACCATCTGAGCGAAATAAAGACGAATGCCCCCAGAACAGATTAAAACTATCAATAAAACACATGTTAAGAGATCTGCACGTGAACTGGAGCCATGTATTAAGTGACAAGATTCTACTGAACCTGCCACTGCCCCGGTGAAGAGTGGGGATAGGGCCAGAGACAAACAAGGATAATCCGTGGGAACAAAGGAGAGAAAAAAGTTCACGGAAATCCTTCTTAGTTATTTCGGACTGCTGGTGTGTGGTGTCATTCGTACCAACATGGACAACTACCCTATGAATTGTGGCCGGGACAGAGTTGAGGAGAGATGGAAGTTGCTTCAGTAATATTGGTACCGTGGCTCCAGGAACACAGTGAGTCACTGCATTAAAAAAGCGAATGTTTCTAATGACGCGGCAGGGAGGGAGAGTGTGGTGGTGCATTGGTGCTGGATGGACTACCATGTTGTTGTTGGCCCGGGCAGTTGTCAGGCTGAGGCGGATCATCTGACGGAGCAAGAACAGCCACGGGACCGGCCAGCCCGGTCATTGGAGGTGTCTGAGCGGGGAGGCCACTGAACCGCCTCAGAACAGCCTCCTTGAGGAGCCTCCTCCGAGCAGAAGACTTAGTAAGGCGGCACTGGGATTCTCTGGTGGATTTTGCAGACTGGAGCGACTCTGATGGCGGCAGAGCATTACGCACAGGACTTGGCGGTATATCATCCAGATCTGGCGAAGTGTCACTACGAGGCACACCCGCAGTCGGAACTCGTGGACAGCCTGGATCACTTCTCGACAGAGCCAGGAACTCCAAGGAGGACTCCAGGTCGGGAAGCACCTGCGCCGCTGGAGCAACAGCTGGGGGAACCGGTGAGTCCATGGCAAGGGCCGCGTAGCGATTGGAGAGGCTCAAGCCGGGATTCCGAACCCCGACCAAGCTCCTCCTACGCCAGCGGACAATAGCCTCTTCATCCAACTGCCGCTTTGGAGTTGAGCACGAAGAGGGCCGTGGACCCGTGGAGCGATCCCAAACAACTGTGTCGTAGTAGGCGGTGTCACACAATAGTGTGAGGGTTCTTCTAAAAACCAGCAAAAAGGATTTCCACTGTCGAAGAAGGAGTACACAGAGCAGGGTTTGCCATTTTTATTAATAAAATTGCTTCTCTTTAAAAAGAAAACCAACTCCAAAGAAGTGGAGGAAGGGAACTTCTAGGAGGAAGAAAGAGGTTACACGCCTGTGGTATCCACAAGCTCTTCCACTTTCCTTTACTTAGCTGGTAACAGGCGCTGCAGTAGTTTCCTCCAAGCCTGGGCCAATCCTGCAGCTTCTCTGGTCCTCTGCCTGCGGTCCGTGCAGCTCTTTCTGACTTCTTCAGTCCCGCCTGTACTGTAGCCTTGTCTCTGTTCAGTCCTCCTTCACTTCTGCACCCCTTGATCTGCTGCTTCCCCCTTGCTCATCCTCCTTCAGTCCTTAAGAGAGGCTCCTCATTACCCATTGTCCAATCCAGAGCCAGGGGGCGTGGGGACCTAACTGAAATCAGCTGTTCTCAGTCATGTCCAGGTGTCTCTCATGCAATTAGTAACAGCAAGTAAAATACAAAACACAGCATTAAAAACCCACACATTTCAATAGCCAAACTCATGCAAAAAACAAAAACCCATAACTGATCAATAATAGGCTCTGTGCACAAGTCCAATGGAATGGGTACACGAACGGCAAGACGCGGGCCGGTGTTTGGGAACGCCGCACTTGCCCGACATCAAGTCTGGAACCAGGCCCCGTGGAGACTGGGGAGGAGATTGTGGAACCTATGGTCCCCATGCCCATCGACCACGACTACGGAGGAAGTCCCACAGTGTGTGTCGACCGGGAGCAATATGAGAAGTTACATGAAGAACTCGAGATGCTGAGACAGCAGGTCCAAACACTACATCTGCAGAGCTCATTTGGACTGGTGAGGATGCAAACCGCATCCTCACCAGTCCAAATCCAGTGGACATGAGATTTTACACCAGGTAAGATATCTACACCCAATCAATCAAGTTAGTATTTGTAAGATAAACATTTGACATTACTGTAAGTGATTGCATCTATTGTTAGTTTTAGTGAATTATTTTCTCTGTCTTCTTAATCTATAATTGAGCTTGTATGATAACTAATTCCAACTACAATACTGTATCTTGTATTTTAGATTCCCCTCATATGAGCATCTGATGGCATTTTGGGAGCTGATCAGTGCTGCTACAGTGAAAATGGTTAGGGTCACCAGCACCAAAGCAAGGAAAACAACAAGCACAACAACTGAAAGCCCTGTAACCAGACCGACTGTAAGTAGCAGGCTCATACACAAATTCAAACATCCATGAAAATATTATTATGAACTGAATTTAATTTTTAACATTTCCCCACTGAAACTGCTGCCAATAGATGAACTTTTCCTCTTTCTCTCATATCTGTCCACTGGCTGTACCCAGAGGGAGCTGGGTCATAGATTCAACATCCATCGAGCAACAGTCAGCCAAATTATTGTGACCTGGGCCAACTTTCTCTACAGCCTACTGGGCTCGGTATGTACATGGATGTCTCCTGCAGCTGTGAAAGCCAGTCTTCCATAGGACTTTAATGGCAGCTACAGCGATACACATGTGGTCCTTGACTGCACAGAGTTACGCTGTCAGACTCCTTCATCTCTGCTCCTCCAGAGTGAGGTCTTTTCCCACTACAAGTCCCACTGCACCTTCAAGGCCATGGTGGGAATGTCCCCCCACGGAGCCCTGACATTTGTGTCAGCGCTCGTTGAGGGTTCCATGAGCGAGAAGGAGGTTTTTCGGCCGTCAGGGATTACATCACTCTTAACACCTGACATGGCCATCATGGTTGACAAGGGTTTCATGGTGGATGACCTTGTACCTGGGACTGTTGATCGTCCTGCCTTTCTCTCCAAGAGGACACAAATGTCAGAGATGGATGTTCTGAAGATGCAGTCCATTGCTCGCAGTCCGGCTCTCGATGAAGGCAGATGCTTTTCCTCTCCCTCCCTCCTCCCCACTCTGCCCTGCTACTTGTCCTGTAATCTCTGAGTCTCTCTTTGCATTTCTTTCCAAAACTCAAATCTTGAAGTATGGATTTGATCAGTTGGTCCCTAAATGCAATTGACCAAATTTATTCGAACCGGAAAACAGGTGTAGGGGAGCCGATTTGTCCTGGCGGAACGTTTTCGGCTGGATATGTGATGGATTCCTGGGGAGTGTGGAAAGTCATGTGCCTTTTGATCCTGTCTGTTGAGGACGCTGAAGACGTCTATACATTCGGATTCATGATAACTGGGTTTCTGCTGTTTGGAGCTGGCGGTTTCCTGGCATATCGCAAAATTCGGAGACTGTCGGCGGTCACTGGCAAGCTGCCGGATTTCTGTGCCGGTGTGTGTCGAGCTATGAACAATCAGACTTTGGCGTTGCAGGAGCTAAATCGTAAACTGGAGGCTATTCCAGTTCTGGATGGCAAGCTGGTTGCGATTTCTGAGCTTGTACGTAAGGTGGACACCAACTTGGATGATTCGGATGATTGGAGAGTCGCCAGTGGGACCACTGATAGACTTAAGGCAGACGAAACAGCTCTGGACTGAAACCAAAACAAATGCTGTTATCAAATTCGGCTCCCTGTACTGGCCTTGGATGGCTGGTTAAAAAGCTCCCTGGAATGTTATGTTGACGGATGCTCAGTCCCCCCACCCTCCCCCCACCCTCCTCACGGGCGGTGGACTTTTACCTGGATCAGCTCCCAAGGACGCCCACTATCATCAGGTGAACTGGGACAAAGTTCACATGCTCACTTACTGCGCACACACACGCACCACACTCAAGTACACCACTACAGATGCACCTCCACCGATGATTCACTGCCTGGGTTGTCCCTTCCCCCCTCCCTCCACTCCCGGGCGGCGGGTTGATTGGACGCTCTCAGCTGCATCCGCACTTTGCTACAATGGGAGACCCCCCCCCCCCGCCACGTGTTTCTGATGTTGTGAATGTCTGAGTTATGTGCTTTATGTACTGAGGAGTGTGTTTTTTGTATCTCAATAATGGGCCCTTAGGCCCAGTGTGGAGATGCCTTTTTTTTCTCTCCAGCCACATCTTATTCCCCTAATGCTATCTTTCTCCTATATCTAAGACAAAGGAGCGCTGTAGAAATGGCTGCTGCCTCAGTATGCCTGATCCTGTTTGTGTTATATGTTGTTACTGTCTAGTCTTGGACGGGTTGTACTGGAAACACAAATTTCCCCGAGGAATTTCCAAAGGGATTAATAAAGTATTTCTTCTTCTTCTTCTTCTTCTTCATCTCAGGGAGCATAAACCAAATTTTCACAGTTGCATGTCTCCTCACAAATTACCAAAATGGGCCTCTTGTCAAAAAATGGAGGTATGAAGTTTAAAATGATTATGATGATGAGGAGGAGGAAGCATCAGGAGAGTTGTTTTTGAAGTTGCACAGGGTTTGGTTGAAGATTGTGAATAAATACATTGTACCTGTACGGATGTCTGCTGAGTCTCCTTCTCATTCAGTGGACCCACCTCACAGATGATAATCTGTCAACCAAGTACTGGCATAGCAGCCACTACATTCAGTGTTGCATCATAAATTTATACAAGTTTATAAAATAAACATTTACATTACATCACATTACTTTACATTATTACATTGTGCATGGTGACTGGATTTGCACACATTACATGCATTTCTGCATGTAGACATGGAAATAAAGCCAGTCTACCTTCTCCTTGATGACATCTAACATGTCTCTGTCTCTGTAAATTCTTTGAATTAGTATGTCTTCCTCAGCTGAGACAACAAAGTCACACCAATTCATTCCTGTTATTAGCATCTGCCCTTGCACTTGTGCGTAATAAGCATGTGAGCTCAAGTTTGCCTGAATTCATTCTGAGATATGGGCAGTAAATGTAGCTTTTAACATTTGGACATTTCATTTCAATCAAACCAAACTGACAAGGCTCTGAAGGGTCAAAAATTAACCCATTGGGAGATGCCCCTAGCCATGGGGCATCAGGGTGAATTACAAATCCACAAGGCTAGTGGTTGAACCTCTTCATCTGACAGTACTCCCAGATGGCATCTGCCTCCAATTCAAGGCCCCTCTTCATAGCTGCAGTTTGACAGGTTCCCTGCAGTATCCGGTCAGCCAGACTGTCTTCATTACTCTCTCTGACCTGACAGATCTCCCTGAACCGTGAGGCAGTCAGTTTAGGCCTCCTTAACTGATGCCATTCACTGCATGAACTTTGTTATCTGGCAGCACATTCAAATTGCAGGTGGTAATTCTGAAGAGGCAGAGAAGGAGGTGGTGGGACAGCATGGAAGGACAGGTCCTTCTTCACTCTTGCTGGTTGTTGGTAGGACAATGGGCTTCCAGCTTGAACTGGGCCAAGGGCAGAGTCAACCAGAGGAACGTCAGAACTGATGGAGAAGTTCTTATAGACTTCTGTCACCTAAGCATGTAAAAAAGCATTATTATAATACCATAGACATATTTTCAATGCAATATTTCAATGAGCAACATGTACAGATGGGGCTCATTGTGCATGGGGCTATTGTCCCTACAAATAATTTTGTAATGGAGAACCCTTCTGTGCACAGCTCTGTATAAAATTGTGAAATACTAGTGTATGTATATCAATTTAAGTTGAGATCTTGTCATACCGTCCCTTGAAGTTTGATCCTACCTGAAGGACAGAGAGATCAGGTAAATCTCCACTGAGGCCTTTGTAGAGTGTGCTCCTGTGTGAAGCATAATAGTTTACATAAGTGCCTTACACATATTATCATTCAAACATTCATGCAGAATATGCAGGTTTTATCTTACACCCTCTCTTGTTCCTCCACACTTTGGTTTCGCAGATAAAACAGCCATCTTATCCACGGGTTCTGGTTTTATACCCAATCAAATAAGGCAGTATATAGTTTAGAAAACATCACCAACATGTGTATAATGAGTGTGTAACAGATAGATATGTCCTTTTTTGGCACTTACCAACGTTCTGGGCTTGTGCCACTGTTGTTCTCCCTCAGTACAGCTCAGCATAGGGGGGACCACAGGCACCTTCAGCTGGGAATAATGTGCCGACTGGAAAAGCAAGGCCACACAGTGGTTACATAAAGCTGCTCCAGCCACACATGTGCAGCTGTGATGCAGCAGCTCCACAGGACTGGAATCTCTTAGGACCAACTTTTACAGGTTGAAAGTAAAAGTAAAATGTCACAGTTAGTACTTATTAATCTTGGCTTGTTTAACTGCTTCATTCTTTATGACACAGTCGGAGTTTTTTTAATCAAGCCTACACCTTAAATAAATGACTGAGTTTAGGTAAAACACAGCTAATAACAAGTGAGAGGCACAATAAGATGCATATAAAACTGATGAGAATCAGTAAGCAATAACCCAGTGGGGATCAGCTAAGTAAACTCACCTGCAGTAGGTAACGACTGTTTTCATTCTATCTATTAAAAGTTACATTAAACATGAATAACCTTAGCTGAATCCCCAGGAGCATTAGGAACTCTGGGTTATAATAACATTATAACTTCAACATGAGCGCATGCAGTAACCCAGTGGGGACCAGCAAGGTAAACTTACCTGTTATTTAAACCGCTCTTTTCATTGTGAGCACATTAAAGAGTTACATTAAAATGTATGACCTTGCCCAGTCCCCAAGAACATCAGGAACACTCAAGCAACCGCTGCTGTTTTATCTATTCTAGCTTCACCATACACTCAAACTGTGAGGCTTCTCAGCTTTCTTCATGGACCTGTAACACAGTGCCCTGACGACAACTTCACCTGTGCCCTGATCTTTGTCTGAGACTGAGAGAGACGCAAAAGTAACACAGTTTTAACAACAATTAAACATACGAAACAAACGTAAAGCTTTAATTAGCAGGTCGCCAACGTTAGCTGGCTGGCTAACATCACCACATAATATACTTACCCTCGTACTGGTGCACGTAACTGGATATATATAGACAAAAGCCTTTTTCTTGTTTGCTCTTGAGAGCAGGGGAGTGGGCATCCACGATGCGGTGTGCATCATTTATAAATATTTTTGGCAGGTTTTGGAGACATCTTGAGAAGTTCATGGTGATGCGGATGAAGCAGGAAGTAAACCGGAAACTGATCTGCCGATCACTGGGAAAAACAGAAGTACTTCACGGGGCTTGTGCACAGAGCGAATTGGCTACAGAAAATAAGGTCCCACTTTAACAGGCGGCGCTGAGCGAACAAAAACAACGTGGATGAGGAACCTCACAACTTTTTCTATGACAATGACTGTATGTCCCTTCATGTAGAATCCACAGAAATACACACCAGAATCAGATAAATCCACTTGTTTAATCCTCAGAAAGACAGCGGACATGTTGGAGCATATCTTTTAATCCATCACAGAATGAACCTTCACCTTCTGCTTCAGGTTAATCAGGAAAAAGCAGTTATTGCATTAAAGAGATGGTTGTATTTAATGCTGACAACACTGTTGAGGTGGCTGGACCTCAAACTAAACTTCCCAGAAGCCTGATCAGCAGAACTATTTACAAATATATTTTACAAAGTTTCACAGCACAGAGCACATGGCCCACTGCATGCCCACGGTGTGTGATGTTGGATATTTACGACTGGAGAATAGCGATAGGGTTATAATAGGGTTACTTCCCAGAGTCAGTTACCATGGTAACAGACTCAGAGTCGTTCTGAAACAGAAAGAGAGGGACGTCAATTGGACAGATCCTGGAGCTGAATGTGAGTCTGGATCAGTTTGGTCTTGGCTTTGTCCGTTTCACATTGCTGCTCAGATAAAGAAGTCTCTGCCATTTCTCTTCTCACTTTCTCCTCGCGGAGTTCTGCCTCCAGTTTCTGAACCTGTCTGAACACTAATGACTGCATGATGTTACTCTTGTGGACCTGATGATGCAGCTCCTTCTGCTGATTCAGCAAGTCCTGAAATTTTCTGGGATTATCAGTGTACTTGAGGCCTGTACAACGAAGCGTAGTTAATATACCCGAATGTCTCTCTGCTACCATGATAGACTTACCCAGACATTCAGGATCTGGATAAGCGGTACTACAAAGCTGGTTATCAGTAATTCAACCCAGGGTTTCTCAATTTGGATCAGTGCATGCTCACATGAAAGGGGCGGAGTCTGATGCATCTGACCAATCGCATACATGGAGAAACCCTGCAGAGCAGCTACTTCACCATGGAGGAGAAGACCATTACTTTTCAGAAATATGAAGAATTTAAAGGCATCATCCAGTACAACGACAACACTGTTGCCATAGCGACAGCCAGGAAGGAATGCTGGCAGAAAATGTCCAACTCTATTAATGTGTAAATTTGTGAAATTATATAATATTTATGGTATATTTATGGTATTTATACATTTCATGTCTCAATTTCTTAAATAAAAAAACTCCAGTATATAAATAATACACAGTAGTACATGTTCTGGAAATAAACCACATACTTTACACACCCAGGGTCTGGGGTGTCAGATGAACAGAAGTCCTCCATTTTCAGCTCTGATATTTTTCAAAAACATCTCCACAAATAAAAACCACGACAAGCTTAATATGAGAAAGTCAGAAAGTATTCATTGATTTACTTCAGGTTTTATTTGTATGAAGATACAAGCTTCATGTTTTTACCTCAGCCGTCCTCAGACTAAACTTTCTGTCTGTCAAACAAGGGATGTGTTCCTCACCCCCTCATCATGGATCTTTCTGTAACTGATAAAATAACAGACTGACATTAACACCCCTTCTCGTTCTTGGAAGACAAACCACAGTCTCAAGACAAAAAAAGCACTGACATTATCTGACACATAACATCAGCAACCCCTCCCAGAAGTCAAAGCATCAGTTTAACACTGAGCTCTGGTTTGGTTTCCTCCTTCGGTCTATCTGGTGGCAGCATAAACAACATTTGGCTCCAGCTCTCTTCTTCTTCTTCCTTGTCGATCAAAGGCAACTGTGGCGTAGTTCAGCTCATCAGAGTCAGGCATATAATAATACACTAAGATGTCAACAGAAAATACATCATCATCATCATCGTCGGTGTATTTATTATATGTATATATATATATATATATATATATATATCCTCCTGACTACCAGTAGTATAAATTTGTCCTCTGTGGAGGACATTTGTAAACCTGAATATGTCCATCCCCCTGCACGCTAATAAACCCACTCATTTTGTTCTCTAAAAAGGACATCCAGGGCTTTTGAATGGTACCACATTTATAGGGGTGGGGCTTTGGGAACATCCTGTTTTTCTTCAAGGAAAATGGCATTCATTACCACAGTCACATTTCATAAGAAGAGGAAAAGTAAGTGCATAACTTCTTTTTGTGCAAATGTAGTCCTGAAGTATTATTGTAATATTTCTTTATGATATCTCTTGAGAACACATTAAACCATTTTCTAAATGAATATAACAACATTTTACCACAACATTTAAGAGTTTGAGAATTGTCTTCTGTAGTGGACATTTGTAGCTATTTCCTGAATTTTGTTCTGTATTTTTCAATTAAGAAGAAAGAGTGTCATTGTCAGAGTTTTCTCATTACCCTTCAAACAGTCAGGGGAATAAAAATAAAATATTGATTAAACAATTTTTTTTTCTACTAAGAGAGGTTACTGGGTTATTAAATATAAGCAGAAAACAGCTAATTGCATCCAATTGCATGTTTCAGTTTTGTAAACAGCAATGAAACAGTACAACAGATTACTGTGGCTTCAAAGTCAAAGTATAGATTAATAATAAATCATTTAACAGGAAATATTGAATCTTTTTTACTTCATTCTGTTGCAGACATTTTTCTTCCTCAGCAACATACAAACATGCAAAGAGAAACAAAGAAAATATTAAAATTGTAATGTCCAATAAAGTTTTAGAATTCTTTGGCAGCAATTTTGTAGAAGGTGAGATCACACTGTGTAAATTTTATGTACAGTTTATAAAAACCTTTAAGACAAGGTACCATCAAGCTAAATTTTAAAAAGATGTTTTCATGCTGTTCAAATATTTTCTCCGCATACATTGAACTCTTTCATGATCTGTTATAATGAGTTTCCATATCAATTGAAGATTTATTCACCAGAGGGATTAACTGATTAATCGCTACAAACCAAAATTAATAAGCAAAATAACACAACACACAAGCTGAATGAAAACGGATGCAGGGCAGGAGTAAGGCAGAGAGAAGAGTCTGAGGAAACTAAAACATTTTTTATGGTTTATTTAGGAAATATGAGATTGCTTTCTAACAAAATGAACAAGCTTGAAGTGCAAACAAGGACACGGAAGGAATACAGAGAATGCAGTATTATGTGTTTCACTGAGACATGGCAGAAGGAATATCTTCTAGACTCTAAAGTGTCTAGACACTAAGACTTTAAAGGCAGAATGAAACAATAATGACAGCAGACGACTGAAGGAAGATAAAAGTCAGTGCTTTTTAACCTCGGTGGTGTCATCCTGGACATGTTACTCTAAAAGAGAAAACCATAATCACTTTCTCCGATTATGGCTTGGCAACAGGCAAGCGGCATCTCTGCCTCTGTGAGCTACATGAAGATGACATCAATGCCATGACTGAGTGTGTGACAGGTTTTATAAACTTCTATATGGACAGCATTGTCCCAACAAAACAGTGAGAACCTCCTCCAATAACAAGCTGTAGACCACCAGGGAAACTTAATAACACTTGAACAAGAAAGGCTTCAGGAATAAAGATGGAGAATTATTAAAGAAAGCAAAAAAACTTAAAAATTTAAAAGTGCACAGACAACAACAGGATCCAACTGATGGAAGTCTGGACAGAGCAAACTAGTTTAAAATGTTCCCCAGTTTAGTTCAGAAATGTTTCTAACATTATCCCCCACCTCCAGTCATATAGACAACACACTGCCCACGAGCCCACAGCTTTCCTGTCACACCTCCACTCCATCACCCTGCAGCTCAGTCATGGACCTTAACACATCCTCATCTTCCTCCACATCAGAACATCCTGAGACCTCCTCTGCCTCCACCTCTAGCCTGTCTGTCTCCTTTAGTCAGGTTAGGAAACAAATTCAAATTCAAATTCAAATTCAAGCGTTTATTGTCACACGCACAGTAAGGAAACAGGTTTCCCTGTACAGTGAAATTCTTGCTTTGCCGTCCACACCGAATGCCATAAATATTCAGAGTAAGTAGAAAAGACTAATTTAAGAAGAGCATGCAGAAGAGTAAACATAAATATAAACTATAGGTAAAATATAAGTAAAGTAATCTATGTACATAATGTGCAGTGTGCTACATAAACTATGCGACATTCAGCATTGAATGATTAATTGTGCAAAAAAAGAACTGTCATGAGGTAGACAGAATGATACATGTGCAAATACTGAATAATAATAATAATAAGGTGCATTGCTAATGTAAACAGTCAGTATGTGTAAATGTTACAGTCCATTGTTACAGACTCCAGTCTGCTGTTAGCTGTTAAGGAGTCTGATGACTGAGGGAAAGAAAGAGTTTCTGAGTCTGTTAGTCCTGCATTTCACACTCCTGTACCTCCGGCCTGAGGGGAGGAGAGTGAACAGTCCACGTTGAGGGTGGGTGGGATCTTTGATGATGGAGGCAGCTCTCCTGTGGACTCTGCGCTGGTAGATGCTCTGCAGAGAGGGAATGGGAGTCCTGGTGATCTTAGATGCAGTCTTCACCACTCTCTGCAGGCGTTTGCGGTCCGTGACAGTAGAGCTGCCGTACCACACGGGGATGCAGCTGGTCAGGATTGACTCAACGAGGCAGCTGTAGAAATTGCTGAGGATCTTCGGTGACATGCCGAACTTCCTCAGCCTCCTCAGGAAGTACAGCCGCTGCTGAGCCTTCTTCACCAGCTGTGTGGTGTTAAGTGTCCAGGTGAGGTCCTCACTGATGTGGACCCCCAGATATTTGAAGCTGCTCACCCTCTCCACTTCCAGCCCACGGATAAGCAGTGGATGATGAGGGTTCCTCTCCTTCCTCATGTCCACTATCATCTCCTTGGTCTTGTCTGTGTTGAGGGTGAGATTGTTGTCCTCACACCATGTCACCAGAGAGGCCACCTCCCTCCTGTAGGCTGCTTCGTCCCCACCTGTGATGCGTCCTATCACAGCTGTGTCGTCTGCAAACTTCAGGATGATGTTGTCCTTGTGGGAGGCTGCACAGTCGTGGGTGAACAGGGTGTAGAGGATGGGACTGAGAACACACCCCTGTGGTGTGCCAACGTTTGTGATGATACTGGCTGAGGTTCTGTTCCCTATCCTGACAGACTGAGGCCTGCCAGTCAGAAAGTCTAGAAGCCAGTCACAGAGGATGGGGTGTAGTCCAAGGGAGAACAGTTTGTGGGTGAGCTTGTGAGGGATGACAGTATTGAATGCAGAGCTGTAGTCAATAAAGAGCATCCTGATGTAGGAGTCTTTATTCTCCAGGTGTGAGAGGGAGATGTGCAGTGCAGCGGCGATGGCATCTGAGGTGGACCTGTTGGGCCGGTAGGCGTACTGTAGGGGGTCCAGTGTGACCGGTAGGCAGCTCTGAATGTGGGTCAGCATCACTCTCTCGAAGCACTTCATAATGATTGGAGTGAGTGCTACTGGCCTGTAGTCATTCAGGCAGGTGGGGGGGCACTTCTTGGGAAGAGGGACAATGGTGGTGGTCTTGAAGCAGGAGGGAACAGTTCTCTGGGTAAGGGAGAGGTTGAATATGGAGGTGAGAATGTCTGTCAGCTCGTTGGCACATGCTCTGAGGGCTCGTCCAGGGATGTTGTCTGGCCCCGCAGCTTTGCGTGGGTTGATCCTCCTCAGGGCTTTGTTTACCTGGGCTGGTGGGACAACTGGTGAGAGGGAGGGGGGTGTGGAGGTCCAGGTGTCTGTGTCCCTCCTCTCTGTGTGGGGGGAGGAGGTCTCAAAGCGGGTGTAGAACGTGTTGAGGTCATCAGGCAGGCTGTCTGTGACGCTGATTGTACTGGAACTGCTCCTGTAGTCGGTGATGTGTTGCAAACCCTGCCACATGCGCCTGGACTCAGCAGTGGAGTAGACGCCGTCCAGCTTCTCTCTGTACTGCCTCTTGGCTGCTGTGATGGCCTTTCTCAGTCCGTACCTCGCCGCTTTGTACTCTGCCTCATCACCAGATGTAAAAGCAGTGGAGCGAGCACGCAGCATGTGGCGTACCTGACTGTTTATCCAGGGCTTCTGGTTGGGAAACTTCCTGACTTGTATTGTGGGCACGATGTTATCCACTCAAGTGCTGATGTACCCAGTCACATAGTCAGCATAATCCTGTACACTGACAGAAGAGTCCTCCAGAGTAGCTGCAGCATTCTCTGGAAAGACTGAACCAGAGCAAAATTCTTTTGGAAATCGATTAGCAGAACACAGTTGGATAAAATGGATTCAGCGTCTTTAAGAAATACCTTTCTGAAGTTTCTTGATTTGAAGAACCAGACCAACGATGATGGTCATGAAGAAAACAGTCAGACCAGCCAGAATCCCTCCCAGCAGCTTCATGTCTACATCAAGCTTTTCTATAACAACATGCATTAATCCAGAGTTAATGGTGGACTGAGATGT
The DNA here is from genome assembly GCF_017639745.1 of Melanotaenia boesemani. Taxonomy (NCBI): domain Eukaryota; kingdom Metazoa; phylum Chordata; class Actinopteri; order Atheriniformes; family Melanotaeniidae; genus Melanotaenia; species Melanotaenia boesemani. The sequence goes on from NC_055686.1 coordinate 31,203,134, forward strand.
GGATAACTAGTGGTTATAATGAAAGGAATCTCACTTTGACAATCACTGGTGATGTCATCTAGTTCATGGGTGCTATTCAATAAAATGGAGAAAAACCAAGTACACTTCCGCTGTTGATTGCCTCCAAACTGAAGGTACTGCAGATGTGGAAGGAATAAAATTCATGTCTGTATTCAACGCTTTGGAGCACTTTAATATCTGCCAGCCAGGGTTACCACCTTGTCTAGGACATGATATATTTGAGGGCATTTTGTCTTATGATGTTGCAGTGTTTCTCCACAAAGCCATGCAAAGTCAGCCCTCAAGCAGCTAAACTGTCAGGCCAGGCTGTACAGAACTGGAATTTCCTAAGGCTGCTGCCTCTCATAATTGGCGACAAAGTAAAGAACAGTCAATGCAGTCAGACAATTTGATTTCAGTGACACAAACACAAAGGTCACATTAGAAATGGCATATAAAGGAACATCATATAAGAAAGGACAGTTCCTTATTACAGGTAGCATTGATTCTGTGTAGTTTGGTGAACTAGTGCTCATTTTGATAAAAATTCTTGTTAATTTTCTGGTGTTATTGTATGTAACAGAATTCTGTCCTGAATACTAATAAAATTAGATAGATGAAGAAGAGAGATCCTCACTGGTAGAGCCAGTTTTCAATGCCACAGGACCTCAGAAAACTCAGAGTTCTTTGCCAGCCAAAAATGATGATGATGCCTACAGCTGGCTTCTTGCACAATAAACTGAAAGAGTAAAAGTAGGACTGCAACTAATGACAATTCTGACTAGTCAACTAATCAGATTATGTATCTCATGATGATTATAAATGGATCTTATTTCACTTTCAGCTTTGAAATCTTGTATGAGGTTATGTAAGTCCAGCGTTCCTCCTCTTTAAATGTTCGAGTATTGCAGACGTACTTCTCACATGTATTTAATTTATTTTGTAAGTTTAATGTGAAATTATCCCAAACTTTTGATGTTCTCTGCCGCCTGGCAGACTTTATAGTGCATGTGCAACTCTCAACAGAGATAAAAAAATACAATGTCTCACTTTGTAGGTGTTTTTTTCTGCCAAAAATAGTTGAAGGTTAAAGTTGTTGTCGACTATTTTTATTGTCGACAACGTCAACTAATCATTGCAATCCTAAGCAGAAGTGTATCTGGATCAGCGTTGTCCAGTCCAATGTTGATTTTAAAATCCAGGATAAAAGTAAGACAGATGGCGTGATCCTGGGATGTAAACAAATGGTATTCCCAAATAAGTACAACTTTTATTCAGATTAAATCTTTTGAACAACTGACCCCTGGAGCACTTTGTAGCTCTCCCAAACTGCTCTTACAGTTCTTTCACTTGAAGCTACCCAGCGGACAGTCATGATGTTCACTATGACAAGAAGACTCTCTGGTTTTTACGTGAGGCATGATATAGACTGTTCAGCTTGTTGAAGAAAAACTTGAAATTTACATATATTTCCTTAGTATTTTGTAGCATGGACTTTAAACTGTATGACTTGAGTCAAGCGTCTTGGGTGGCCGTTCACTAAGTTCTCTCAAGGCTGCCTTGCTCACACACGTCTTTATAATTCTGCCCACAAACTTTCTATGTGTTTGAGATCATGGCTTTGTGACTACCTTGGCTGTGGTCATTGTCCATTTGGAAGACCTATTAGCACATCTGATGGCTTGAGATGATGCTTCAGTTTTTTCAAATAAGGTTTCTTCTTCATGATGCAGTCTATTTTATTAAGTTCACCAGTTCCTCCTGTATCAGCCCCACACTATAATGCTGCCCCCGCCATACTTCACAGTTCAAATAGTGTTTTCAGGTTTACAAGCTTCCCCCTTTTGTCTCTAAAAGACTGATTCAGAGTCCATATCACTGCAGAACCTGCATCAGTTCACATTACACAAACAGATTACATACAGCAGAGTCCTGCTGCCTAAAGACTGGAGATAGAACTATGTCAAATATGTGACAAAATAGAAAATGAACAGCCTATACAAAAGGTTTAAGCTTTTTATTAACCAGATTTTAATTGCTTATTATAACTTAATATTCCATTGTGGTTAGTCAGCTATTAAAATCAGTCACTGATGTCTAATATAAAAAACGAAATAATTTTGAAATTGCCACATAAGATACCCTCATTATTCCAGGTATTCATGCTGCTGTCCATGTAGATAGGTATCAGATAGGAGATAACACAGCATAGGCAGAGCAGATAGAACTTTCAGGTCACGCTGCCTCAAATGAAAAATCTAAAATCGGATCCGAGCGCTCGTTTTCTGTTATTTCTTTGTTTCGTTTGTTTGTTTGTTTTTTTCCCCCTATTTTCTTTTGGTGCACAAAATCGGAAAATGGTTAACAGTTCATCCGATTTTTAATTTTGGGTTAGATTATAAAAACATTTCAAATAAAAGAAAACACAAAGTACCTAAATTTACATGGACCAAACGGTGGTGAAAAAAACACTATGTGTCCATTCCTGCTTTTCACCCTTATATGTTATAACTATGGAGTGATGCTTTTATACATAGCTCACTGGAGCTAAGTAAAACAAAAAAAATCTGAAGGCTACCTTTACTGCTGTGTAGTCATCATACTTAAACGGTGAATCAACATAACCCTTGCTTTTTTTCTGTTTTCTGGTTGCAAAGATGATCATGCCCAGACCACAGTGAAGACCTTTTGGACAACATGGGACTACTCAATCAGAGGATGACTGATGAACACTTGAAGTTCCAGTTCATATCGGTGTGGGACTATTTCATGTCCTATGCCCTCTCAGATCATATCTGGGCTTGGTGACTCATTGCTCTTACTGACTGTTCTCAGTTAATTATTTATTAATTTATTTGTGTATATATATATATATATATATATATATATATATATATATATATATATATATATTTGGGGGGGGTTCTTCTTTTATTTTGTGTTTTTGTGTTTTGTCTAAAAGACGCTCCTATCTTAAGTACCCTGTCACCGGCATGTTAACCTCAGACTACAGACGACTAACGTTTCTCTACTACAGAAAAACTAATGGATATGAATTGTGAGGGGAAGGGGCTTAATATCCAAAATATATAAATGCTTGGTAGGTGAATGTACTGAAACATCTGCAGAGTGACTGGAGGCGTGGAAACGTGACCTGAATGAGGACATTTCAATGGAAGAATGGGAGGAGGCATGTACTAAGTCACAATTAAGAACATCTAATACCCGTCTGAAATTGCTGCAGTATAACTGGCTCATGCGAAAGTATATTACCCCTGAAAAACTTAATAGATATAATATAATTCATTAAATTAAACGGAACACCTGAGGAGGCCAAAACTATTGCAGTGAGGAAGATTGAGGAGCTGGACAAGTATCAGAAATTATAATGCAGGAAACCATGATGTAATATACGACTTACATTTTCTCCACCATGTCTAAAGAATCAAATACAACTACACAAAATCATACTAACGAAACAGATCAACTGGAGAGAATTTGTCAACGACAACAATTGGAACTGGACTCATTTAAATATACGGAATATAATGCACAAGACATCGAATCTGAATTTGATCCTGACAATAATTTCCTTTCAACCCTGAGCAATAATTGTCATTTCTACACCAATGATCAGTTCAACAGTAATATTATATCACAGCAGCAGCAGAAGCATGTATACTAATTTCAGTGCAGTAAGAGATTATTTGCAGAGCTTTGTACATCCCTTCAGTATAATAGCTATATCCAAAACCTGGTTTAATCAAGACAAGGGATCCGACTTTGATATTAAAGATTATGAACTTATCTATACAAACAGACAAAATAAAATAGGGGGTGGGGTCGCACTGTTTGTGCACAATTCAATAAGATATTTGGTGTTGAAGAATATGTCAATAGCACTGGATAATATAATGGAATGTATCACAATTGAAATTTGCAATGAAAAGAAAAATTATTTTGAGTTGTGTATATAGATCACCGGGGTCTAGTGTGGATGTCTTTAATGAATGGATGGAGAAACTGTTCGCTGGAATTAGCAATAAAACACTATTCATTTGTGGGGACTTTAATATTGACCTGCTAAATCCAAATAAACACAAACTAACAGATGATTTCATCGATAGGATGTACAGTATGGCACTATTTCCAACAATCACTAGGCCAAGCAGGATCACAACTCACAGTGCCACTCTAATTGATAACATATTCACTAATAACTGGTCAAACCCTGCAACAAATGGACTATTGATCTGTGATATCACTGATCACTTTCCAATCTTCACAATTTATGACTGTAATTTCAGTAAACCTAAAAAAACTAAACAAGTAAACTATATACGATTACGAAATGAAGACACAATTAATTCTTTTAATATGGACTTAAGTATGCAGGACTGGGGACTTATCTGTGGGGAGGTAGATGTGGACAGAGCTTATAACAGTTTTTTGGAAACTTTCACATCCTTGTATAATAAGAACTGCCCCATCAAAGCTCGCAATGAAAACAATAGGTATTTCAAATGTCCATGGCTAACTAAGGGATTACAAAATGCATGTAAAAAGAAAAATAATCTTTACAAGACCTTTCTTAAATTGAGAACTATAGAAGCAGAGAATAAATATAAGTTATATAAGAATAAACTAACCAGTATAATGAGGACAAGCAAGGAATTGTACCATAAAAAATTATTATATGAAAGTAGAAATAATATAAAAGGAACTTGGGATATATTAAACAGTTTAATTACTCATCAATCAAAGAAGAATACCTATCCTGACTATTTTGTTGTTTCAGATACTGAAAACTCTAACATGAATGAAAAAGTGAACAGTTTCAATGATGTTTTTGTCAATGTGGGTCCAGACCTAGGATCAAAAATCTCGAATCAAGTTAAACATTTAAGTAACAAACGGTAATTCAATCTTTTTGTCTGCTGTCAGTGAGCAGGAAGTGATAAATGTCGTCAATAAATGCAGGAATAAATTTTCTAAGGACTGTCATGATATTGATATGTCATTAGTAAAAAAGGTAATTAATAACATTTCACTACCCTTAACACATATTTGTAATCTCTCATTTCAAACTGGATGTGTTCCAAAGAAAATGAAAATTGCTAAAGTTATTCCGCTGTTTAAAAATGGAGACAAACATAATTTTACAAACTACAGGCCAATTTCATTGCTGCCTCAGTTCTCTAAAATTCTTGAGAAACTCTTCAATAAATGCTTAGAATCATTTATTGACAAACATAACTTATTAAATGAAAGACAATATGGTTTCAGGGCAAAAAGATCAACTTAAATGACAATTATTGATGCAGTAGAAGAAATTACAAAGGCACTGGACAATAAAAAATATGCCATTGGAATATTCATTGACCTTAAAAAGGCTTTCGATGCCATAAATCATTCCATCTTGCTCAAAAAACTTCATAGTTATGGGATTAGAGGAGTGGCTTGGAACTGGGTTAAAAGTTATCTAACTGATAGAGTGCTGTATGTGAGGTTGGCAGAGTTTTCATCAAGGTGTCTTGACATTACTTGTGGTGTACCGCAGGGGTCAGTATTAGGCCCTAAACTATTTATCCTGTATATCAATGATGTATTCAATGTATTGGAATTGTTTAAATGTATATTATTTGCATATGATACTAATATATTTTACTCTGACAATAACTATAATAACCTTATAAACACCATAAATATTGAACTTGGTAAAATTAAAATATGGATGGATATTAATAAATTATCATTAAATATAAATAAAACTAAGGTTATGATGTTTGGGAATTATAAAATGGATCCGGACCTACAGGTAGTTATTGACGGCACACAAATAGATAAAGTATCTGAAAACAAATTTTAGGAGTAATAATGGATAGTAAATTATCATGAAAACCACACATAAGACACATTAAAACAAAAGTTTCCAAAAGCCTTTCGATATTAAGCAAGGTTAAGCAGTTACTAGATTATAAAGCACTCCGCATCTTGTATTCTTCTCTAGTACTCCCATATTTAACTTACTGTGCTGAAATATGGGGAAATAATTACCAAAACACAATACAGCCACTCTTTATATTACAAAAAAGGGCAATGCGCATCATACATAAGGTTGGGTACTTAGAACACACAAAACCACTTTTTTTGCAGTCCAGAGTGTTAACAATCCATGATCTCATTAAATTTTGCACTGCACAAATCCTGTTTAAAGCATACAACAACTTATTACCGGGAAACATTCAGAAACTATTTATTTTGAGAGACAATTGTTACAGCTGGAGAGGTTCTGGGAACTTTAAATTACCAATGGTGAGAACCACCAGGAAAAGTTTTTGTGTGTCTGTATGTGGAATTAAACTGTGGAACGCACTGGGGATTGAACAAAAGCAGAGTCCAAACATCCAGCGGTTTAAAGCACTTTATAAACACAGGGTGTGGTCAAAGTACAGAGAGGGTGAGGTTTAAAGGGGAATGTCATTTTTTATTTATTTATTATTATTTATTTATTTTTTGTTTTGTCTTTTCTTTTAGTATTAATAAATTATATTGAATTACATCTACTAGTAATTAATTCTATACTAACAATAAACACATTATATTATATATCATTATGCTTCTAAATCAATATTGTGGGCTGTTTCTATAAATGATGGAGATGGGGTGGAATTAAATAAATTTATCTTCCTTCCACTCCTTTTCGAGCTTATTGCATTGATTTGGTTTATGATTTACAAATATTCAAGTACGCGAATTTATGGATTGTATTACATTATTATTTTATTTTGTATTACTATTTTGTTTCCTTTCTTTATGATTATATACATATATATGTATATATATATATATATATATATATATATATAGTTTTTTGTCTTGTTATGTTTCACACTATTGTACACTATGTTGTCATGATCTGTGGTGTGAGGCTCAGTTTTTCCAGCCGCCCTGAACGCCTCATCTCCACCAGCTCTTGATTAGGGCTGATGCGCTTCACCTGTCCCAAGCACTATTTATACAGCCCTGCAACATTCCTCCAGTGCCAGATCGTCTTGGTTCTTCCCTGCACGTATCCCGCCTGTATTATCCTGCCTGCCTGCCTTCCCGCCTGACGCTGATCTGACTTTGGACCTGGATTTGGATTCTGCCTCCTCCCCGTCTGGTACTCTGCTTTGGTTGTTTATTTGGATTACTTGGCTTTCTGACCCCTGGCTTGTCTAACAGGATTAGATTTCGGATCACGGACTTATTTATCTGCCCCTTCAAGGATCATCCAAATCCTGCTTCTGCGGGCTCCTCATTCAGGCGCTCCTGCCAGCAACCTGTATCCCTCCATTAACCTCTCCTCTGTTCAGCAGCTCTCCTTCCGCAGTCTTCCTCCTGGCAGCCCTTCTCCAGTCACTGGATTCAACACTCTGCGCTCCGTTGGATACCCACTGCTGGTACGTGGACTCTCAATCCCTCTCAGAGTACTCATCAGCTGCCTGCCTCCTAACTTCCTTCTTGTGTGTCCACAGACCTCTGAGCGGAGAAAGACCGGATTGCACAATCACATTATTCCACTCTGTACAATAAAGATCTTATACCTATCCCTGGGAAACTGAGTATCTTTTGAGTCCACTCATCTAAAACATGACATATGTATTGTCACAGGCTCGAAATAAATAAGAAAAAAAAAAAAAAAAAAGAGCCATACCCGACTGCACTAAGTGTGGGAAGGAAAAAGGAACTCTTTTCCATTGTATTTGGCAGTGCACAGAAATTCAGGCAAGAGGTGAAATATAACATTCAAAATATCTTACACATTCAACTACCTTTAATCTCTTGGCTATTTATTTTGGGCTTATATCCAGATAATTTGAAGGTGAAAAAGAATCAACGGATATTTGTAGATTTAAGTATATTATTGGCCAAAAGAGTAATAGCCCGAACATGGAACGATGTCAAAAGACCAACAGTGGGCAGATGGGTATCTGAGTTATCAACAACACTTCCTCTGGAGAAAATTACTTACACAATAAAACATCAGCAACACAATTTTCATCAGATCTGGGACCCATTTATTAACTATGTAATAGGAACAGACTTGGTAGGTATGTTGGAGGAGACTGAGATGTATCAACAGTGGCCCTCTGCAGTGCTCAATGTATGAAAACATTTTTTTCTTTTTAAATATCTACTATGTATATTTAATTGACTAAGATAGAGTGTAACCCTTTAACCTGATCCCCAATCAAGAACTGTAACATAGGATGGGGTAAGGAACTGGTTGTTCAACATACGTATAGTACATGTAATTGTTCTTGTATTACAAATCAATAAAAAAAATAATGTTGGCAAAAAAATGCTGTTTGTTTCCTCGAATGCACTATTTTATTATCTTATATTTATCACAACCTTCATTATGTCCTAATTAAGCACTTTGTGTTACCTTTGGAAGGAAAAGTGCTTCATAATTAAAATTAATTTGATTGAAATAGTCATTTTTAATTTGATTTAATATTACATGCTTGTCAGTGTTACATGCATTCAGCAGGGCACTGCAGGGAATTGAACCCTATCTCATTTCTGAGAGTACCATTACCAGTGCCTTTTGCTTTTATTCATTTATTTTTGGGGGTTGGGATTGGGGTTGTATTTTGTTTTGTTTTATTTATTTATTTATTTATAATTTGGGGGGCTTGGGTGTTTTTATTTTCTTTTGTTTTTTTTTGTTATTTATTTATTTATTTATTTATTCATTTACTTATTTTTATTTTTATGGTGTTTGGTTGAGTACTTTTTCTTCTTTATTTTGTTTTTTGTTGTTTTGTTTTTTGTTTTAAAAGACGCTCCTATCTTAAGTACCCTGTAACAGGCATGTTAACCTCAGGAAAAAAGGTACAGTCAGTTCTAGAACACTGACATCAAAGAAAATTCTAGAATCGTCTTTCATTCTAATTTTGGACACCTTGTTTTGTGATAGGCTTGTATCTTCCAAATGACTTCTATACTTCTAAAATACTGAAAATATTTCAATATTTCATTAGAATAACCAACCTTTGACTCAGATGACAGGTGTAAATAAATGTCTTCTCATTTATTAATTTATTAACTAATTACTATAGAGGTCTTTTCTAGTTAATACTTAGTTGTTTTCCCTGGCCAAATCAACGAGCTTGTGGAGAGAAAACCTTTGAAGGATAAAGGAGGTAAATAAGTTAAACTTAAGGAATTGTACCCGCCTGAGTGTCTGTGAAAAGTACTTGTCATAACATAATGTTACAAGGTTTTTTCTCCTTCACAAGTTGTGCATGTTTCTCTTTGATGTTTGCAATTCATGTTGTTTGATATTAGAATCGATCCTGAAGGAATGCAAAAGTTGTCCCGAGTCTATATTCCTCGATAACAACAAATGCCAATTAGAGCGGATGCAGACAGTGCTAAGATCCATTTTGCACTGGACCACCTTGTCTGAGATTTATCATCCTTTAAAGGCTCCACCTGCGTTTCTGCATCAATCATCTGCAGTTTAGATTTACAAGTGTTTTCCTGCAGAGTCTTGTATTTTTCTCTTTCACACTGATCCTTGTATAATGCCATCTGTTCTTTCTTTGCTTCAATCTGTTTCTTTAAATCTTCAAGTAATTGTTGTAAGCTGTCACAGATTGAGTTCAGCTCATTTATCCTTTCCCTACCAGAAATTATTTCCTCATAAACACTTGTCCTCAACTGGTTATTTTCGTCTTGTCGTTGATGGTATAATTTTTTAAGTTGAGCTATCTCAGTAGATAACTTCTTGTTTTCCTGTGTCAGTGTTTCCTCTTTTTCCTGAAGTTTCTGCACTCTTTCTCTATAACATTCATTTTCTTCTTCAAGGGTCCTCATTGTGTCTGAAGGATGAAGCTTTCTGTTCTCTGCCATTTCTACTTTTTGTTTCTATCACTTTAACCAAGAAATAAATACTTTGGAAATCAGTATCCTTATATAAATTGCAATTACAACTGAGACTTTATGGTGACAAAATTCTATTTATAGTCTCTTGGTAACCTTGTGATGCAAAAATGGGCGTGTCTTGCTTTTTTTTTTTTTTTTTTTTTTTTTTTTTCTTTTTTATCCTGTCTTGTCCAGCATCGTTGCAAACAGAATGATTGTCTGGCTGCTGTCTGGTGCTGGGCAATTTTACTCTATCAAGCAGGGATTTATACTACATGTATAAAGTCCCTCTTGATGACATGAAAAACTTTATTAAATCAGACTCTTAATGCTGGACTCGACCGGAGGGGACAGAGAGAGAGAGAGATAGAAAAGAAAGTAGAGAGAACAGGGAGGGGAGAGAGAGGGACAGAAAGGGTGCGGGGAGTGCGGGTGGGGACTTAAAACATTATACAGAAAACCATGTAATCCATACTACTTGCAACATATATAGCTAAGATCATCCTGGCCAGTAGGTCATTACACAACTAGTTGATAATAGTAACAATAATAATAATCACAATAATAGTAATAATAATAATAGTAGTAGTAATAATAATAAGAGTAAGAGTAATAATAATAATAATAAGAACAGAAATAATAAAAAAAAAAAAAAAAAAAAAAAAAAAAAAGAAAAAAAAATATGATAATAGATATAAGTGAAACTGCTGTATTCAAGAACACGCGCAGAGAAACCTGTGTGGATATGCTGGAGAACTCGACCACACGGCGACGCAAAGACTGTGTGGAGACGTTCAGGAAGGAGTGACCATGCAGAGTGATCATGCAGATGCCACCTCACTTGAACAGAGGCCAGAGTCAGGCCAGCGGTCCCGAGACCCAGGCCACCAGCCCCCCCGTAGGCTACAGATCCCGACCGGTCCACAGAGACGACCACTCGCCCGCCCAGGAAGGCAGCAGCAGGAGACCCCAGCAGGAGCCGCCCCGCGGACACAGGGCACCGGCCCCGGCAGGCCGAGGCCAGCAGTCCCCGACCCCCCCCGGGCACCGGCTGCCCGGGACAGACGGGGCAGAGGGCCCGGGCCCAGGAGCGCAGGGACACCCCCCACCCCCACAGGCCAAGGGCCAGCACGCCACCAGGGGGGACCCGGCCCGCCCAGACGGCCACCGCCAGAGGCCAGCCCCACACCCCAGCGCCCAGCCGCACACCCCGAGAACCAGTCCTGCCCCCCCCCCAGACCAACACACACAAACACACACACTCTCCTTCCACTCCTCCATTCATCCTCCCACACATACACCATCCAACCCTCACATACTCTGTCCTCCCACACACACACACCATCCTTCCACCATCCATCCTTCCACACACACACCATCCTTCCTCCCACACACTCACCATCCTTCCACCATCCATCCTTCCACACACACACCATCCTTCCTCCCACACACTCACCATCCTTCCACCATACACTCTCCCACACCTACCCCATCCTCCCACACACACATCATCCCTCCACCACTCATCCTCCCACACATACACCATCCTCCACCTTCACACCTCCCACACACACACACACACACCATCCTTCCACTACCCATCCTCCCACACATACATCATTCTCCTACACATACACCGTCCTCCCTCTCCTACACCAAACATCCACCTTCACGTACCCCATCCTCCCACACACACACACACCACCCCTCCATCACCCACTCTCCCAAACATACACCACTCCCCCACACACACACCATCCTCCCTCCCATACACCATCCATCCTCCTGCACACACACCATTCTTCCACCATCCATCCTCCCACACACTCCCCATCCCTGCACCATACATTCTCCCACACATACCCCATCCTCCCCCACATACATCATCCCTCCACCATTCATCCTCCCACACCCACACCACCCCCCCTCCCACACACCACACATCCACCTCCACACACCCCACCCTCCCACACACACACACCATCCCTCCACCACCCATCCCCCCACACACACACCACTCTCCCACCCACAAACACCATCCCCCCACCACCATCCTCCCGCCACCTCACGCCACGGGGGGACAGCCCCAGCCAGGAGGCGAGGAGACACGAGCCAGGCCCCCACCCCCCCCCACCCCGCCCCAGTCCCCCACTCCCCACCCCCAAAACAGCACCTTCCCCCCAGGGCCAGCAGCCAAACCCCCCGGGACAGCCCGCCCACGCCCCGGGCCAACGCGACAGGCCACCCGGCCCGCCCCCGCCCCCGGGCCACCCATGGAGACAGGGGCGCTTGAAGACCCCATCGCCCCTCCCTCCCCCACTAGTGAGGGAATATATTATGTGCTGTTTGCAATTAAAAAAAGAGGGTTAAAATTGGGGGGCAGTAACTGCATTGAGGAGGGGGTGGGGCCACCTGAGCAGTCCCACCCACCTGACCTCGCATGTTCCACCCCCCAAAACGTGTTTGTATGTTGCAAATGTTATTTGTGCTCAGTGACTAAGTGGAATTAAAAGCTGGGAGGCATGCTGCCGCTCGGCGAAGCAACGGGGCCACTATGATGACCCCCCTGCCCCGCCCAGCGCAACAAGCACACCCCCCACGGCCCTACCTGTGTATGTAGTGAAGAGTGGGGAGGGGAGGGGTCAGGAGATGCAGGTCCAGAGGGGGGTAAGCCTCCCCCCTGGAAGACGACCCGCCAGTGGCTTAGGGCGCCCCCGTCCCCCGCCGGCCCCGAAGGGCATCACAGGCCCAGAGCAGGCACCCCAACCCAGGCACGCCACGAACCCCCCCAGGGGCCAGCCACCAGCCCAAGGGGCCACTTTTCTCTTTCTGAGTGGGAGGGGGGCGAGGCGAAGGAAGGGAACCCCAGGCCCCCGCCCCCAACACCCAGCCAGGGCGCCCCCCAGAGGACACGTCCTAACCCCCTGCAAACGCACACACTCCTCTTGGCGTGTCTTGCTTTATTACATCACAAATGGGCGTGTCTTCAATGCATCACAAATGGGCGGGGCTTACGCTTTAATAGTTGGGGCATGTTGTCTATGTTTAATTCTCATGGGGGCGTGGCTTCATCACCTTCTCAGAAACTCTGATACTCGAGTTTGTAACATTCCACGTATAAAGTACTTATAGTCATTCCTATCACTATGAGTAAGACTTTTAACTGCGTTAAAATGAGCTGATGGGGTGGTTGGGTTCGGTTGGGTTCAATGGTTTACCTGTTACCATGTGCTGACGTTAACATGAGTGAAAACACCTCACAACATTACTTGAATATATAATAACATAGAATGACTCCAGACAACAGTTAATAAAAATAGAACAGTTAGAAACAAAATGGGCCCCAGACAGCTCACTCACTTATCAAACTGGGATTTTATGAACATTTTTCAATATGTTTTAAATGATAAGCTGAGTACATCTAAACAACCATCTTTAATATATAAATTAACATTTTAAGTTTAAATATTTCATTGCTTCGTCGAATCAGTGTTTCCTCTTCAGTGTCTCAGCTTGGTAGATACTGAAGTTTTAAAATATTCTTTGTTGGCTTTAAAGATTTATTCACCACCTGTAAATCAATCATCAGAAGGAAGAGTGTTCAAAAATCCACATTTTTAAAAGAAGGCAAAAACACCAGAGTTTGAGTAGAATTGACAATTCTTTGTTAAGCCAGTAAGAAGAAAACAATACATATCTTCTCGAGAAGGAGGCCTGTTAGCTTAGCTTCTGATCAACTAAAACACAAAGTGTCGGGACCCTTCGGTTCAGCCAAAAGACCCGCCTAACTAAATTATCCTCCTCATTTATAGTGATACAAAGCATTGTGGCTATGTGCGTGCATGTGGTGAGCATTCATGTGAATGTGTATTTTGCAAGGTGCTCCTTCCTTCTTCCGGGAATTTGATTCCTCCAGGTCCTTCGTCTGAGGTGCGTCAGAGCTGAAAGGAAAAAGATACTATGCTCTGCTTCACTATCTTTTTCTGCCTTTCTACTGACTCCCTTGTACTTTTTCTCACAATATTCACACAAAGGCTATTCTTTTAATGATTTCTGAGTTACTGGGAAATTCCGTTCTGCTAGGAGTGAATAGATAAGCAAAGAGATGTAACAATATTTAGATTACTCCCTAGTGGCCATCCAGAACATTGTCAAGGCCGCTAATTCTTAGCTCTTTGCTCAGTATTGAACTCAATAACCCTATATGAGTTTATGTGAATGCACTATCTGTAACCTGCAAAGCAATGATAACAATTAAACTGTAGTTCTATTAATTAAAAGCAGAGCCTAATGCATGTTACTAAAATCTAAGGATAAAATGTAAATGAATAAATGAATAAGAATGCTTAAATGAGTAAATGAATAACAAATGAGTAAATAAATGAGAATGCATATAGAATATTTGCAACAACTCCCCCTGTTGGACTGAAGGAATCCTTCAGTCCACTAAACCATCCTCCTGTGTGGTTAACCCTTAAATAGCAACTGTACGAGAGATTCATTGTCTCCCGGAGCTTCAAACCCTCATCAACCAACACAGTACTGTAGTAGCTGCAGAAAATATGGTTAAGGGGTCTCAAACCTCTGTGTCCTCCCCTGACAGTTCTCCATCCAGGGGGTCATCAGAGTCCAGCAGAGACTGGACCTCCAGAAGGGGAAACTGAGCTGAATAAGGCAGTGGAGGAGAATACTTTTTGGTACGCTCACCGAGAGAACAGATTAGTTGAATACAACAGCAGCCACAGATCAATTTCATCTTAAAAATCGGCTATGAAAAAAAAGAAAAGAAAAAACAAACATGGTTCAGTTCCAAATTTTGTCTTAAAATAAAACGTATGTCTGATATGATTTTAATATCTGCTGAATTGTTTTCAGTGAGAATATCACTTCTCATCTGTTCAGAGTGTTAAATTAATGCCTTTGCTGTAAATACAACAGTGTCCAGGTTCATTATCTGTCATTTAAGGAATGTATGGAAATAAGACCTAATTTATTTATTTATTTATTTATTTTTCTAAAGACAACTAAAATGGATAAAATAAGAAACTGGCCCTATAAGCTTAAACAGTGCTGCTTTATAATAAAAATACAATATAATTTTAGAATATAAAAATATTAAATTTCATTAGCTCCCAAAAAGGTCTAAGAAAGGAAGAAATTTAAATATCAAATGAATAGTAAACAGTAGTTTTTATAATCTCTGATGATGCTCTCAATTCCTCTTCCTCTATTTCCTTCAGTCCCTCCTGTTCTGAGAGTAGAATCTGAAATAGCTGTGGTCGATAGCCAGTGACGTCTTTTGCTGCTTTATCTGCCGCTGCGTTTCCTCTGGCTTGCCTGTCCTGGCTTTTCGTGTGTGCTCTGACTTTAACAACTGCTACTTCTGTGGGTTCTAAGAGAGCCTGTGCTAAGTCCTTCATGAGTTTGGCATGTTTAATTGGTTTGTGAGTGGATGTCAGATATCCACCTTTTTCCCACTGTGGAAGTTCCATATGTACAGCATTTACAATGTAAGCAGAATCTAAAAAAATATTCACTCTTCTATGTTTTGCATATTTTAAGGCTGCAATGATAGCTTTTAGTTCAGCTTTTTGTGCTGACTTGTGTTCATCTGTAATGATTTCAGCTAGGACAGTTTCAAACTGTCCATCTTTTCCCTGTGTATTTACATCTTGGACCACTGCAAATCCGGCCCTTAACTCCCCCTGTGTGCCCCTGAAACAACAACCATCTGTAAAGAGTGAGAGATCAGGATCAGAAAGAGGTGTGGCATACAGGCCAGGGCGAAAAGATGAAAGAGAGTCATGTGGTTCTCCATCAGGGAAGGCCTCAGCAGCATTAGCACGGGTACACTCAAAGGTGATATGGGGCTGACACACAATGCGGGAAATTTTTGTGTGTCTGAGAGGAGAGAGAGTGAAAGCAGAAGAGTCCAACAAAGCTCTAACTCCATGAGGAGTGTGTACAGTGAGAGGATGACACTGAACCACAGGAGCAGACTTTACCAGTAGAGCAGCAACAGCTTCA
The DNA here is from genome assembly GCF_017639745.1 of Melanotaenia boesemani. NCBI lineage: Eukaryota > Metazoa > Chordata > Actinopteri > Atheriniformes > Melanotaeniidae > Melanotaenia > Melanotaenia boesemani. Next base: position 31,219,079 of record NC_055686.1, read on the forward strand.
GTCGCGGTGACACAAGTTGGCTGTCGGACCTCCATGGGGTCAAGTGTGACACTGTCATAACGAAGGATATTGCGTGATCCCTCCTTAAGTTGATATAAGACAGAATGAGCATGTTTTCCTGACAATGAGGTGTCCAAGTGAAAAGGTAAGGAGTAGTCAGGTCTGGCCAATGCAGCCGCAGAGGCCAGATCCTGTTTAAGGGAAATGAAGGCTTCCTCAGCTGTAGTAGTCCATGAGAGTGTGGCTTTAAGATTACGGTGACCAGCCTCTGTGACCATGTCTCTGAGAGGACTGGTGCGCTCCGTGTATGAGGGGATATGAGTTTTGCTATATCCCACTAAGCCAAGAAAAGAAAGCATGTCCTGAACAGTAAGAGGTTTGTTAGCATGAAGAATGGCATTTCTGTGATCAGGAGAGACAGTCAGATTCTGGCCAGAAATAAGACATCCTAAAAACAGAACTTCAGGTCTGCAAAACTGCATTTTATCTTTTGAAACTTTGAAGCCACCGTCCGCCAGTTTCTGTAGCAGGGACATGGTGAGGTTAAGACAGCTTGTCATATCCGTTCCAGCCACTAGGAGGTCATCTACGTACTGTAAGAGAGTGGTACCTGGAGGAATATCCAAGTCCTCCAGAAAAGTTCTGAGACATTGGTTAAAGATCCCAGGGCTCAGAACCCAGCCCTGAGGAAGAACACGATAAGTGTATTGCTGTCCTTCGAAGGTGAAAGCAAAAAGAGGTTGAACTGATGGGTGGAGAGGAATGTGAAAGAAAGCATTCTTCAGATCAATGACAGAGAAAAACTGGAACTGGCAGGTAATGGAGTTCAGGCAGGTATAAGGATTAGGGACTGCAGGTGGTTTGGTTTTGGTTATCTGGTTAATGAGTCTGAGGTCATGTGCCATTCTGAAAATGTCAGTTCCTGGTTTGGGGACAGGAAGAATAGGAGTGTTCCAGGGAGAAGAGGTAGGATAAATAACCTGTTTAGCTTTGAGATCAGCAATGACAGGTCTCAATCCAGCCATAGCTTTTTCAGAAATGAGATATTGAGCTCAAAAGACAGGTTTGGGGGACTCATAGTCGAAGGTGACAGGAGACACTTTCATGGGGGTTCCCACATCACCAGGCCCCTCAGCCCACAGGGAAGAGGGCAGAGTGGAGCAAAGAAAATCTTTATGTGGATGGTCAGTTTTTTTACTGCCATGCTGTCTGTCCAAAAGAAGAGTTTCAGGTGTAGCTTTGTCCTGAGTGAGGGAACAGATTTTGTACAGTGAAGTGGAGGGAGAAAACAAAACCTGGGGCAGCTGAGTGTTTACCCAGTCAGAAGCATCTGAGGCCTGCTTACACATAGGGCCTAAATCTTTAGCAGAATGAGCAGGACTGACTGCCAGAGTGACATGAGGTGCTGCAGAAGGAGACATTTCATAAAAGGATAACTGTTCAGGGGTTAAATCAATTAAAGCAGCCACACCTTGGGGGCCCAAAACAATGCCAGAGCCAGACAGGTCCCAGGTCCCCACAGCCTCATCTGTCCATCTGTGATAATAATCAGTGCTGGTGTCCCAGCGATCATATAACATAGTACAGTGAGGAGGGTCAGGAGGGGGGCAGTAGGGAGCATGGTGATGGATCCAGGGGGACCATTGAGCATACAGGGTGAGCAGTGACTGTGGTGAAGGTGTGAGGTCATCCAAAAGAAGCCAGAATATACGTGCATGTTCAGTTTGCATGCTGGGTGCAGAAGCAGGAGGGGTGGAAAGAAGCCATTGTCCATGTGAGGCAGAATGAATGAGACCAGAGTTGCAGTCCACTATATTTCCATTAGGGAATCTGACAGTCACTCCATCTGGAAAACAAAGAATTTCTGCCCTCAGCTTTGTGAGGATGTCTCTGCCCATCAGTGGGACCGGGCAGTGTGGAGAGGAAACATAGCGAAGTATCAGTGGATAAAAGTTCAGGTGAAACAGAGGTTAAAGTGGACCATTTTGCCCCTGAATCTACCAAGCAAGTCACAAACTTTCCACCCACTCTGACGGTCATCATGGGCTCTGCCTCCTCCCCCATGACTGGATAGGTTCCTCGTGGGCACCCCTATTCGCGGTCTTCCCCCGTCCCTGTTCCAGGAGGCGGTGCTGCAGAAGCATAGGGTGCCTGATGTGGAGGTGGTGCATATGGACAGTCCCTAATCCAGTGGTCGAGCTGTCCACAGCTGAAACACCCCTGCTGTCCTGGCCCACCCCTTCCCTGTCCACCACGCCTAGGGCCACCCCTTCCACCCCGTTCCCTGAAATTTCCCCGCCCCCTAGGAGGGCCGGAGTATGGAGGATAATAGGACTGCTGCGTAGCTGGGGGAGGGGCCTGTGGAGCTACAGTCACTGGGGCCTGAAGTGGAGTAGGGGGCGTGGCTACCATCTGTTGCTTGCCTTTTTTCTCTCTGTTTACATCATCTCTGAGTTTTGCTAACTGAAGTTTCAACACTGAGACCTCCATCTCCTCTTTGTGATTCTGCTGTTCCTTCTGCTTTTTGTCATACTGATTAAGATGATGCTTAGCAAACATGCAATAACGCTCAAAAGCTTCTGAAGGGAAAAGGTCAGGCTGGTCCCCTAATTTGTCCTTAACCTCAATAGGGAGGCCAGACTCAAACGCCTGCTTAAACAATGAACAGTGGACCTCACTACGGCTGGGGTGATGCCCCACCCTGTCAGTGTATGTAGTAATGCATCTCAGTACATAGTCCTCTTGTGTCTCTTTGTCATCTCTCTGGAAAGTCATTTTAGCTACATCACCCACAGGAGGGGGAAATGTTCTGTCAAGTGCAGCTGACCATGCAGTAGCATAAGGTCCCAAAGGGGTGTCATTAGGATGAGTAAAAGTTCCTGCCAAGTAATCAAGTTCTCTGAGAGTCAGAGTGGATGTACAAGAGGCAACCATCCCTCGCACATCTCCCAGAGCCAATTGAGTCCCCGCAGTAAGAGAAATCATTTTGTTCCACCACATCAGTCCCCCAGAAGTGAGAGCAGGCAACTTAGAAGTAAGAGAATGCATATCTGTCAAAGAATAAGGCTTGTAAACTGAGCCTCCAGCTGGGTGTTGCATCAGAGGAAAATTTCCTCCAAGTCGCTGTGGCATATTCAGAAAGTATGGTGGGCCCAATTGTGGCTCGGTGGAAAGAGAGCTCTGCGGTTCCACTGAAGAAATGTTTTCTGTGCTTTTAAAAGTAATCAAGTCAGAAGTGGCCATGCTGTCAGAGGGAGCCTGGTCCCGAGAAGGATGCCACGAAGAAGTGGAGTCATGTGTGACCTGTTGATGGTTCTGTCTAGAAATGTCCTCCATCTGCTGCAGAAAGGGGTTCGTGCTGGCTTTTATTGGAGTGGCACTCAAAACTCCTGCCACTGTCATAGAAAATGTTCTGTCTGAACCAGAAAGTGGTCCAGTTTGGGAGCAAGGCGTGTGCTCAGTCTCCTGAGGGTGGTCTATAAGCTGACTAGAAACATTCCTTCTGCTAGAACTGTCCCTCTTATCCTGCTCCATTGATGTAGAATGGAGAAGTGATGGATACAGGGTTGTATGAGAAGTCAAAGAGTCTGCCCGAGCCTCCTCACAATCCAAAAATCCTCCTTTTACATTAAGGATTGGCGCCTGTAGAGCAGGGCTTGGAGAGGTCTGATAAGGAGGTGGATCAGGACGGGAGGGAGAGAAGCTCGACCCCCCGTGTCTGCTACGCTGGTGTCGCTGAAGTGCATACAATGCTGTTGCAGTAATATAGATATGATGAATAAAAGCTCTCCAATTCTCGGCTTCTTCAAATTTTTTCTTCTTCTTACCCTTATTAATCCTACTCGCGTTTTCCATGTCTTTCTTAACAACCTCCTTAGCTCCTTCTGCCTCAGATCCTGCACATTTTAACCATGTAAGTACCTTCTGAGGATCAGGGTTTTTTACATTCACCTGACTTATCTGCATTCTAGTCACACAATCTGACCAAAAAGAATCAAACTCTTTTTCTTTGCCTGCAATGCTTGACTGGGCTTGATTTTTTACACGAGTTAAAAAGTTATCTTTCTTGCCCTCCGCAGGAGGGACTTGCTCTGCTGAAATAGACATGTTATAAAATATGGACTCTGATGTATGTGAATGGATCGTGTCCCCGAGTTTGCTACCTTCACACCACCTGCGAGATCACAGATCAACCTACTTCACCAGACCACTGGCTTATGTTAACACCGCTAGGTTTCCACCAGTGCGATGCTTCAGTCAAAATGTTCACTCAGCGTCCGGTGTGATATTCGCAAAACCCGGTTTTAATTCTCCACACAACAGAAGTCAACAATCAATACAGTTTTCCCCCACAGAGCAGAAGAATTTATCCAGTAAAAGTTCTGCTGTCTCAATCCTCTACTGTCCGGAATTAAATGAAGACAGCAGAGAGTTTTTTTTTTTTTTTTTTTTTTTTTTTTTCAAAACACTTAAAGCTCTGTGTTTAAAAGCCTCCCCACAATACAATTCTCCCACAATGCAGAAATATCACAGTGCCACATGCAAAATCAGCATAGCAAAATCAATGAAGTTCTCAATGAAAAATGTCACAATGTCGCATGTAAAATTACCATAGCAAAATCACTAAAGCTCTGAATACACTCCTAATGCAAAAATATTACACTGCTGTATGCAAAATACTATAGGAAAATAACTGAAGCTCTGATTTACACTCACAATGCAGAAATATTACACTGCTGTATGCAAAATACCACAGGAAAATAACTGAAGCTCTGATTTACACTCACAATGCAGAAATATTACAATGCTGCAGGCAAAAATCACCACAGAAAAATCTCTGAAGCTCTAATAACACTCACAATGCAGAAATATCACAATACAGCATGCAAAATACCATAGCAAAATCACTAAAGCTCTGAATACACTCACAATGCAGAAATATCACAATGCTTTATGCAAAATCACCACAGCTTCTCAAAACACTTCTGAAAACACTCACAATGCAAAAATATCACAATGCTTTAAGCAAAATCACCACAGCTTCTGAGCTGCTGCTGTCCGGTTCTAGAATAGGACAGTGCAATCCCACACTTTTAGGTTATTATCTTCAGTTGCTCTATGTTCTGTGTATCAAAGCCACCACAGTTTGCTCTACATACAATTTATATATATGTTTATTTTCTTCCCCACAATTATTGTTGTAATTATATATTTATATTAATATTTATAGTTATAAATTATTATTCATAAGACATTAGACAAACATAAAACATACAATGGGGTACCCCAAAACTAGAAAGGGACTGGAACCCTTTTTACTCACAGGAGGACTGAAACCTCCTGCAGTGAGGACTGGCACCTCACTTTTACAGGGACTGAAACCCTGTTTACTTGTAGGGGACTGGCACCCCTATCCTTAAAGGGACTGAAATACCCTTTTTACTCACAGGAGGACTCTAACCTCCTGCGGTGAGGACTGGCACCTCACCTTTACAGGGACTGAAACCCTGTTTACTTGTAGGGGACTGGCACCCCTATCCTTAAAGGGACTGAAATACCCTTTTTACTCACAGGAGGACTGAAACCTCCTGCGGTGAGGACTGGCACCTCACTTTTACAGGGACTGAAACCCTGTTTACTTGTAGGGGACTGGCACCCCTATCCTTAAAGGGACTGAAATACCCTTTTTACTCACAGGAGGACTGAAACCTCCTGCGGTGAGGACTGGCACCTCACTTTTACAGGGACTGAAACCCTCTTTACTTGTTTGGGGACTGGCACCCCTATCCTTAAAGGGACTGAAATACCCTTTTTACTTACAGGAGGACTGAAACCTCCTGCGGTGAGGACTGGCACCTCACTTTTACAGGGACTGAAACCCTGTTTACTTGTAGGGGACTGGCACCCCTATCCTTAAAGGGACTGAAATACCCTTTAACTTGGAGGTTTAATCTCACATCTCAGAGTTACTGTAGGAGACACTTAAACAACTTTTCAGCAGACAGAACAGCAAGTCGCTGTCATTACTGATATTATTCACAGTCTATAATGCAAATAATGATAATAATAAACAATAAATTAAATAAATTACAAAATAAATTATAACAATAAATACCAGAAGACTAACAGACTCTGGGGGGGAAAATCTCATGGTTCAGGGTCAGAGTAGCATCTCATTCTTTTATAAAATCCACCCATCAATGTACAGAAAAGATAAATGTATCATTTTACATCCTTGTGTCTGAGAATGTGATCATGTCTACCTTCAGTAAATAGACAGTATCTACATGTAATCCTAAAGATTTCAACTGAATAAACACAAAAAGAAACAGAAGTTGTTCTGGAGGCTCATGGTGTCCCAACATCTTAATAACATAATACTGGTTTAACTTTCTATTCACTTATATATGAATAGAAGATGAAAAGAAACTAATGAGATTATAAATATGAGCTCAGCTTAAATAAAAAACAGAAAAATTATTTCTCATCTTTAGCATTTGCATCAATGGACGTATGGAGCACGGCAATAAAGATGAAAACCTTAATAGATTTACTAAACTGATGATAAACTGAGACATTTTAGAAAAGAAAAAGCACAGATCATCAACAGAAAAAAGAGGAGCACATTAAAACCAATATTTCTTTACAGATCATTAACCTCCATCTTTGTTATGTTGCCGACTTTTATTCCTTCTGTTCTGTCTCTGTTACATTCAGTAAATCTGTGTTTGTGTTTCTCTTGACTTCGTTGAAGCTGCATGGCTGCCTTTACAGACCTACAAACCAGACAAAAGAAATCATGATAAACTTCTGCAGGAAATTATTCTGCAACACACCTGCAAACATCCAGGGACTTGGCACTGATGTGGTAAAGGAGTAGCAGTGACTGGGTGTTCACCTGAGCAATAAACTGAACTGACCCAGCACAGATGCACTATACAAGAAAGGCCAAACTCATCTCCACTAGCTGAGAAGGCTGAGGTCTTTTGGAGTTAGGAAGTCACTGCTAAAAACATACAACAGTGTGCTAGCATCAGCATGTATTACTGTGTGGTCTACTGGGGTGGTAAATGTACAGAACAGAACAGTGCAGGAAAGAACTGAACAGAAGCTGATCAGAGGATCCAGGTCAGTCCTGGACTGTAGTCTGAGGCCCACAGAGTAGGAAGTAGCACCACAGCAGCTCATTCATCCCCACAGAAAACAGTTAAGAGTAGTTCAGGCTAACCACAGTTGTTATAAATGCCTGGTGCTTTTGTCTGCTACCCACTGTGGTTCTTTCCATCTCGCTGGTCTATTTGTTATTTCCCTCTGCAACACCCACACATCATGTCTCGAGTGCATCTATAGATCAGATCTATACATAAATAAAAACTCTCATATGGATGAGTCGTGGCAGTAACCCCCAAACTCGCTGGTGGACACCGGTAGTAAGGGATGCCGTCAAGCTGAAGAAGGAGTCCCATCAGGCCTTTTTGGCCTGTGGGACTCCAGAGGCAGCTGATGGGTATCGGCGGGCTAAGCGGAGCGCGGCTTTGGCGGTCGCTAAGGCAAAAGCTCGGGCATGGGAGGAGTTTGGAGAGGCCATGGAGAATGACTTCCGGACGGCTTCGAGGAGATTCTGGTCCACCATCCGGCGGCTCAGGAGGGGAAAGCAGTGCTCCGTCAACACTGTCTACAGTGGGGATGGGGGCTGCTGACCGCGACTCGGGACGTTGTGAGGCGGTGAAGGGAATACTTCAAAGACCCTCTCAATCCCACCAACACGTCTTCCGATGAGAAAGCAGAGTCTGGAGTAGCTGGTGCTGGCTCTCCTATCTCTGGGGCTGAGGTCACTGAGGTGGTTAAAAAGCTCCTCGGTGGCAAGGCCCCGGAGGTGGATGAGGTCCGCCCAGAGATCCTTAAGGCTCTGGATGCTGTAGTGCTGTTATGGCTGACACGCCACGGCAACATCACGTGGACATCGGGGACAGTTCCCCTGGACTGGCAGACTGGGGTGGTGGTACCCCTCTTCAAAAAGGGGGGCTGGTGGGTGTGCTCCAGCTACAGAGGGATCACACTCCTCAGCCTCCCCGGTAAGGTCTATTCAGGGGTGCTTGAGAGGAGGGTCCGTGGGGTAGTCGAACCTCGGATTGAGGAGGAGCAGTGTGGTTATTATCCCGGTCGTGGAACAGTGGACCAGCTCTACACCTTCTTCAGGGTCTTTGAGGGGCCATGGGAGTTTGCCCAACCAATCTACATGTGGTTTGTGGACTTGGAGAAGGCATTCGACCATGTCCCCATGGACTCCTGTGGGGGGGTACTCCGGGAGTATGGAGTGCCGGACTCGCTTGTATTAGCTGTCCGATCCCTGTATGACCGGTGTCAGAGCTTGGTCCGCATTGCAGGCAGTAAATCAGAATCATTTCCAGTGCGGGTTGGACTCCGCCAAGGCTGCCCTTTGTCATCGATTCTGTTCATAACTTTTATGGACAGAATTTCTAGGCACAGCTGAGGTGTTGAGGCGATCCGGTTCGGTGACCTCAGGATTGGGTCTCTGGGGACTTCCGGTTATGGAGTGCCACTGACTGGTTGCAGGTACCACGGTGCTCCACTAACTTTCTGAAATATACCTGGAATACTACAGATAACTCGACAGTCGACTATCTGTAGCCTGATTAATACTACAGTGGAAAACATGCCGCCTAAAATTAGTAAAACAGGCCAGCAAACAGCTAAAATGGGGCAACGCCATGACGCGGCTAATGCAGAAGCTAACTCCTCCACGAACGATGCTAGCAGCATGGACCTCGTAAATGAGGGGACAACGGGAAGACCTGGCATGCCCACGAATAGCGATATCCTGAGTGAGATTCGCTCTCTAAAACAGGACATCGCCAAACAGTCTGCGGATGTGATGGTAGCAATAAATGGGATTAAGGTTGATATTGAATCCCATGCAAAGAGAATTGAAGAGGCAGAGGGGAGAATTTCGCAAGCGGAGGATGAAGTAACAACTCTCCAACAGAAGAATCAACGCCTGGAAGAAACGGTCAAGATGTTGAGCAGCAAAGTTCAGGAACAAGAAGACCGGGCAAGACGTTCTAATCTGAGACTGGTCGGACTCCCTGAAAAAACGGAAGGCTCGGACATGGGCGCTTTCCTGGAAGAGTGGCTTCCTAAAGTTCTGGGAGAAACGCTCACTCCTGCACCTGTAATCGAGAGAGCTCATCGTGTCGGCCAGGTAAACCCAAGCAGGTCCTCTACCACACACAGAACTATCGTCATGAAGTTTTTGAACTATAAGGACTGTGAGAAGACCCTAAGAGCAGCCAGGAGGTTGGGAGAAGTGCGCCACGAAAATCACCGCCTTGGCTTTTTTCCTGACTTGTCGCCTGAAACCCGCAAGCGTCAGCGGGAATTTGATGGAGTAAAGGCCCGGTTCCGAGCCATGGATATACGCTACGGGATGCTCTACCCTGCCCACCTGGTGATTACACATGCGGGCGAACGCCGGATCTTCAAGACTGTACACGAAGCAGAGCAATACCTACGTGGGATGCAGTCGCCGGCGCGGGGGTCCACCCGCTCTGAGTCGTGAGGGAGATGGCGAGCACTTGATCTTCTCCGGTCCGGTCACTCACACTAAAGACATCTGGGTATGATATAGTTTCTCAACTCTGGTAAAAGTGACCCTTTGATATAGGTTGTCGGATCTTTCCCTCCGGCTTCCTACATTTGTCTTTTTCATTTACATATCCTTTTATTGTCTGCGCTTCACCCTGCACGGTAAAGCTAGCTTGATTGATCCCTCCGAGTTTTATTTTACCTAATCATCTCACTGAATTATTTACGAAATTGGTCTAAAGAGAGTACGTTGACCTCCGTGGAATTTCTGTGTGTAAGCCTAATTGAAGGAGGGAAATGAAGCTTCTAGGTTATTTAATGGGGGCCTTTGCCTTCCTTTATCCTGCCCATTGTGTGCGAGTGTGTGTTCTCTATTGATACTGTTGTTTTAGAGGTTCCAAGTAATACCTGGGAATGTGTTTACAATTTCATTCACTTCCCTAACAGATCTTTAATTATCTTACTGCTGAATCGAGTGTGTGGTTATTTGTCTAATTTAGTGGGCCTGTTAGATTATGGGTCAGTGTTCACACCACGTTGCTCCTTTTAATGAGGATCAAACGTTCTGCATAATCGGAGTTCACACTAACAGAGTTTATCTTTTTACATATACTTCGTTTGGGGAAGTGTATGGTGTTCTCATGCTGAAGATTAATTCTCCTCGTTATTTGAACATTATGTTTTTTGTTGTGTTTTTTTTTTTTTTTCTTCCCACTCTGTGTCAGGTGCAAAGAGGGAAAGATGGAGGGAAACTGGTCAGTGATCAGAACGTTGATATTCACTCCATAAGCTAAAACTACTAATCTTATGACCAACAAAATAGATTTGAAGATTTCCAGCTGGAACACAAGGGGCCTAAACAAATTGGTAAAGTTGAAACAGGTATTGAGTAGAATTAAACAAATGAAATCCAATATAATATTTATACAAGAAAGTCATCTCACTAAAAAAGACATGGGTAGGATTCAAAAAAGATGGCCAGGTCAGATTTATGCCGCTTGCTTCAACTCGCATTCTAGAGGTGTAATGATTCTGTTAAACAAATCGGTTCCCTTCCATCTGAATAGCAAATTCATAGATCCGGCAGGAAGGTATGTCATACTTAATGGGACTATAAACTCTATCCTAGTCAACTTAGTTAGTGTATATGCACCAAACAAAGATGACCCATCCTTTTATCAAAATCTATTTCTATCCTTATCTACATATCCGGGTCAGTACGTGATTGGTGGTGATCTCAACTGTGTTTTGGATCCGTCAGTAGACCGCTCGATGGGGTTCGATGTATCTCATCAACAAACACGGAAAGTTATCAAAAAATTTATGGCTGAACTTAATCTCACAGATACTTGGAGGTGTCTTAACCCTGATAAAAGAGAGTACTCATGCTTTTCAAGTGTATACAAAACGTACTCGAGGATAGATTATTTTCTGATCTCAAACACGCTACTGTCCAAAATTGGAAAGTGCTGGTATGATGCCATATTACTTTTGGATCATGCCCCAATCTCAATGACTGTACAACTTCCTAAGGCACTCTCCTCTCCACCCAGATTTCGTTTTCAATCTAGGTGGCTCCAATTAATACCAATAAATACCAATCAAACCAGCGCGTCGATAAAATGGGAAGCTTTTAAAGCATTTTTAAGAGGTGAAATAATAAGCTACACTAAATATAGATCCAAAAAATATCATGAGCAATTGAACACAATTGAACAGAAAGTGAAGGAATTAGAAAGACAAGTCTACCACAAAAATATCCCAGAAAAATAGCAGGAGTTGCTTCGATTGAAAGCCCAATATAGCGAATTGACTACTAGCAAGATAGCCTCAAACTTGTTATGGTTAAAACAGTCATATTATGATCATGGAGAGAAGGTGGGAAAGTTATTGGCATGGCGGATAAAAAAGATACATACAGAAAGAGCTATCAATATGATAAAGTCTGGAGATGGTAGACAATTAATTGATCCTGATGAAATAAATGCATCCTTTGCAAACTATTATGAAAATCTCTACAAATCTGAATGTCCAAATGGATTAGACGACCAAAACAGATTCTTGGACAGACTTAATTTTCCAACCATAACAGAAGAGGCTAATCGAAATCTTGAAACCAAATTAACTGTTGAGGAGTTGCTGCATGCTTTGATGGGTATGAACAGTGGGCGGGCCCCTGGACCTGATGGCTTACCCGTAGAGATATATAAGAAGTTCTCAACCAAACTGCTTCCACATCTTTTGGAGGTGCTTAACGAATCCTATGAAAGAGGATTTCTTCCTCCATCAATGAGAGCTGCAACGATTTCCCTGTTATTAAAGCCGAACAAGCCGCCCTCAGACAAAACATCGTATCGTCCCATATCACTGATGTCATGTGATACCAAAATTCTATCCAAAGCTCTGGCTAAAAGAATAGAAATTCTTCTCCCAAGTATTATCGACAACGACCAAAATGGCTTTGTCTTAAACAGACAAGCCTTTCACAACACTCGCAGGCTCTTGAATGTTCTATTTACAAAACAAAATACTAAAGGGCATGCAATTCTATCATTAGACGCCGAAAAGGCTTTTGATAGAATTGAATGGGGTTATCTTTTTGACATTTTGAAACGATTTGGATTGGGAGAAAAATACTTAAAATGGATACGATTATTATATGCAGAACCAATGGCAGAAATTTTAACTAATAACCGATATTCAACCCCTTTTAAATTATATAGATCCACTCGACAAGGGTGCCCCATTTCTCCATTATTATTTGTGCTAGCCATTGAACCCTTAGCTATGGCCATACGGCAATCAGCTGAAATTACAGGGATTACAATTGGAAGAAGGGAACATCGTTTGGCTCTCTTTGCGGATGACATTGTTCTGTTTTTATCAAATCTAGACACCTCACTTGTAGCATTAAACCATATTTTAAATGAATTTGGACTTTTCTCGGGATATAGAATTAACAAATCTAAAAGTGCTTTATTAATGCTAAATAAAGAAGAGAGGGAACACCCACTGATTCAAACGCAATTCGCCATAGCTGCAGAGGGGCTTACATACTTGGGGATAAAAATAACTCCAGAGGTTGACAGCATTCTGTCTGCCAATTACAACCCGCTGGTTAAAGGGGTGGAGGACATGCTTGATGGATGGGGTTTATTGCCGATTTCTATGATTGGGCGAATTAATATCATAAAGATGTCAATATTACCCAAGTTTCTGTATTTATTTCAATCGATCCCTCTTCCTCCTCCAGCCTCTTTCTTTAACAGATTGAAAAAGATCATCACTAACTTTATTTGGAACAATAAGCGCCCTAGACTGCGTCTTTCCCTTCTTTACTTACCATTTGACAGGGGAGGGCTTAGACTGCCCAACATGAAATTTTATTACTGGGCAGCTCAACTTTGGGCGGCCATGTTTTATTTTATGAACAAAGATGTTCCAATCTGGGTGGAAATGGAGAGCAGCTCAACAGAACTTCCACTTTGTTCTTACATGTACTCAGCACAAAGGAAAACCCTCTTGAAGCAAACACACAACCCTTTTTTAAGAAATACCATATCTATCTGGCATGACGCTTACACCTTTTTGAATGAAAATATCAAATTATCATGCTTCACTCCTATATGGAGAAATGATAGCTTTAAGCCAGGGAGGCAAGATGCAGGTTTTAAACAGTGGATAGACTTGGGGATAAGTAAAATGAAGGATTTATTTAATGATCACACTCTAATGTCATTTCAACAGCTAGTGGATAAATATAACCTGCCCAGGAAGCATTTTTTTAAATATTTACAAATTAGAAGTTTCATACATGCTCAAAGCAAAACGTATGCGACACCCCCATTGTCTCAGATCGAACAATATACTGTTAAACATCTTCAGGGCAGGGGTCAATTATCAAAGCTATATAACATACTTCTAAACAGTTCGAAAGAAAACTCCCACTCTTATTTATCGTCTTGGAGAAATGATCTACACATAGATATAACCACAGAAGAATGGGAAATGGCCTGTTCTTCGGCCCAAACCCAGAGTATTAACACAAAAGGCAAATTATTACAATATAAATGGCTTTTCAGAACCTATATCACTCCTGTTAAATTAAACCATTTTAATCCAAATATTCCAGATTATTGTTATAAATGTAACACAGAAAGGGGTACCTTGCTTCATTGTATATGGGAGTGTCAGAAGCTTCAGACATTTTGGAAGGATACCCTCTGCCTGATCTCAAGACTAACAGAATGCAAAATTCCCCTTGAACCTAAACTATGTCTGTTTCATATACCCTAAGGAATTTGTAGCAAGTGTGAAGAAAAGAAAGCTAATTGATTTCTGTTTGTTACAAGCCAAGAGAGTAATAGCTTTAAAGTGGAAAGATGTTCAAAGTCCGGACCCTGCTCTGTGGTTGAAAGAGATGTCCTCCCACTTAGCTTTAGAAAAATTAACATACATTTTGAAAGGGAAAACTGAAGAATTTAAAGACATTTGGACACCCTTTTTGCATTTTATGGACACTCTACCCATTGATTCCCATGAACAAAGATCAGATGACAGTTGATTGCTCCTAGTGAACTCTGCTTTCTTATTTACTTTCCATTTAGGCCTCGTAAAACTGTATGCTCATTTTTCAATCTTAGTTCTTAATTTGTGTGTGTATGTATGTAAGTGTGTATGCCTAATTGTGGGTATGTATGTATATATACATGTATACATGTATAATATTATATATTTTGTTATTATTTATTTTTGTTGTGTGTATGTATGTATGTATATGTATATTTTCATTATTATAATTTTTTTTTTTTTTTTTTTTATCCATTCATGTTTTGGAGGGCTGAGTACTTTGGCTGAGAACCTTGTTGGGGGTGGGAGGTAGTGTTATGGGTAGTTCTTATGTATGTTCTGTATGTTTACAATTTAATATGAGAAAATCAATAAACAGATTTTGGAAAAAAAAAAAAAAAAAGGATTGGGTCTCTGCTTTTTGCAGATGATGTGGTTCTGTTGGCTTCATCCGGCCGTGGTCTTCAGCTCTCACTGGAGAGATTTGCAGCCAAGTGTGAAGCAGCTGGGATGAGAATCAGCACCTCCAAGTCCGAGACCATGGTCCTCAGCCGGAAAAGGTTGGAGTGCTCTCTCGGGGTCTCCAATAGGGTCTTGCCCCAAGTGGAGGAGTTCACGTATCTTGGGGTCTTGTTCACAAGTGAGGGAAGGATGGAGTGGGAGATCGACAGGCAGATCGGTGCGGTGTCTGCAGTGATGCAGACTCTGCATAGACCTGTTGTGGTGAAGAGGGAGTTGTGCCAAAAGGCAAAGCTCTCGATTTACCGGTCGATCTATGTTCTTACCCTCACCTATGGTCATGAGCTGTGACCGAAAGAACAAGATTGCGAGTACAAGCGGCTGAAATGAGTTTTCTCCGCAGGGTGGCCAGGCACTCCCTTAGAGATAGGGTGAGAAGCTCAGTGATCCGGGAGGGGCTCAGAGTAGAGCTGCTGCTCCTCCACATCGAGAGGAGCCAGATGACGTGGCTCGGGCATCTTGTTAGGATGCCTCCTGGTGAGGTGTTCCGGGCACGTCCCACCAGAAAGAGGCCCCAGGGATGACCTAGGACGCGCTGGACAGACTACATCTGTCAGCTGGCCTGGGAACGCCTCGGGATCCCTCCGGATGAGCTGGTGAATGTGGCCAGGGAGAGGGAAGTCTGGGTTTCCCTGCTTAGGCAGCTGCCCCTACTCCGGATAAGTGGCAGAAAATGGATGGATGGATGGATGGATGTTTTTCTGAAATAATTCATCTTAATGAAAGTGAAACATTTTCTATTTTTTTTTTTTTTTTTTTTTTTTACCCTGTCCTGTCCAGCATCCTAACATACAGAACGGTGGTCTCTGTGCCATATTTTGCTTGACAGATTTGCTCTACCAAGGGAGACATGTTATATACATGGCTGCCCTTGATATTTTTATTATTTTTATTGTAATCCTATTTTCTTTAGTCTTTATATGTAAGTGCCGAACCTGACAGGGAGATAGAGGAAGAGAGGAAAAAAAAAAAGGGAGAAAAGGACAGGATTAAAATGTGGAAATAATAGTTGTCTAGGCTGCCTAGAACATATCACAAAAAAACAATATAAACTACCACAGTATTACATGATACCAAAAGAAAAATAGGATGATGATGATATGAAAAATTGCAATAGTCATCAAACGTACCTGCAGATAAACGTACATCAGCTACATCTAGTGAGAAGTGGATGGAGAGACGAGCACATTTGTGAGCATGCATGTGTTAACATGCATGTGTGGCCATGCAACAAGGAGGAAATGTGTACTTGCAAGGGGGCCGTGATCACACCACACCGCAAAGAATCAGCAGGGGACGGGGGGAGCCCGAGGCCCCAAAGGCCCAGCAGGTCCAAGAGCACCAAGCCCGGGACAGCCAAAGCAGACAGAGCAGCGGCCCACTCAGACCGGAGCCCCCCGGTGCGACGGGGCAGGGGCACTGGGAAACATTTTCTAAACATTCATCAACAAAACCAGTGAGTCAGCATATGTAATTTTTTCTTTTCAGCCTATCATACAGGGCTGCCAACTCTCACACATTGGTCGTGAAACTCACGCATTTAAGTGGCTTCACGCGCTCTCATACTAAACCTCTGATTTCACATACTGAAATACACAATCAAGAGCTAATCCGGAGGTTCGAGAGGATTCCCAGGCTTAACTAGCAGCCACCAGCAGCCACCGGATCCAGGTTCCACTAGCAGCCACCAGGTCCAGCATCCAACCAGCAGCCACCAGGCCCAGTCTCCACTAGCAGCCACCAGGTCCAGGCTCCACTAGCAGCCACCAGGTCCAGGCTCCACCAGCAGCCACCAGGTCCAGGATCCACCAGGTCCATCATCCAACCAGCAGCCACCAGATCCAGGTTCCACTAGCAGCCACCAGGTCCATCATCCAACCAGCAGCCACCAGGTCCATCATCCAAACAGCAGCCACCAGGTCCATCATCCAACCAACAGCCACCTGGCCCAGGATCCACCAGCAGCTAAGATCAGCAGCTAAAAGCCAGCATTTGGGAATAAAATGGCTAGAATCCCATAACTCTAAAAGATAAATTTGTGTCAAAGCCTGTAAGTTTATGAGTTATCTTGATGTTTGCAAAATCATTCTACAACTTTTTCCATCAATTTAACTTTATCCCAAGTAACACTTTGGCTTTTTTCATAATCTTGTATGCAAATCTTATATAATCTTGAATCTACAGTTAATGTTTGTTTAAAGACTTGTTATACTGCCCACATGAGGCTTGACCATGTTAAAGCACATTTGATGAGACACTACATATTCAGTCCATTGATTATGCCTTCAAGGCAATTACACAAATTCCTCCTTGCTGTTTTAGAGCAATAATTAATGTTTAAACTCTTATTCCTCTACTAGGAAAGGATGCATAGAAAGTGCTGGTTGTGTGAGTTACTGCAGCCTCTGCTGCATGCATGCTCCTGTAAAAGTAGTACAATTAAAATAATCTGGTGTTTGTATACATAAGAATTTTGGTTTTAGTTAAATAAGTAAAAATATTTCCCATGATGGATTTATTTAAAATTATGCTATGCTGCTATGTCTTGACCTGACGTGCTGGCTCTCGTGTGCTGAACCATGTGCTTGTGGAACAGTTGGCTAGTCAACCTTATGTAGGTCTGTGCCCTCCTCACCCCTCTGGAGTCCATCTGCAACATTGTTCAGATCGTGCTTGGGTCTTTTGTCTTCAGGTTGAACCAATTTTCAACACATTTACATGGCATTCAAAGTCAGTGATCATGTGAATTATTAGATATGTTAATATGCACATGTTAGTGTAACCAGGTTATGGAAAACCTTAAAATGATAATTCTTTTATTAGAATAAGTTGGAACTTTAAAATAAATATTTTAATTGAAGTATAACATCTATGCTTTAAAAAAAAAGAAAAAAAGGTTAAGCGTTGACAATAAATAAATATGTATTGGTCAAATAATTGGGAAAAATAGCCGTCTACAATAAAGTGATCAAAAGCACAAAAAAAAGAAAAAAAACGAAAGAGTTGCCCTTGAAGAACTGTTAAAACTACAATTCCCATGCTCCTCTGTGAGGAGCGGGCCAATTACTGAGCTCCAAAGTCTCAGATGATTAAGCCCCGCCCTCACTTCCGGTTAGCTACTTCCTGACAATGTAAACAACATCGTTCACTTACCGATTCCAAAATCGATTGCCATCCATAGGGTAACCCTGCTGAAAAAAACAGCTTAAACCAGCTAAAACTGGTAGCAGGTCCAGGCTGGTCTTGGCTGGTTTATAGGCAGGTTTAACTGGTTTACCAGGCTGGACAAGGTGGTCAGGCTGGTGCTGCTGGTCCAGCAATACAGATGGCCAGCTTGGTTAGTTGGTCACCAAAACTGATGTTGGTTGGTCAAGCTGGTTCTTGAGATGGACCAGCTGGATGGCCAGCAAGCTGGAAGGACCGACCATCAAGGCTTGTACAGTAAGCTGGTCATTTGTATTTGGCTGACTGGTCAGCGTGCATGGCTTTCACCCGGGAGGTTGTGGGATCAATCCCCGCCCGGGCCCTCCTTTGTCCTGCCACATTTATATTATATATATATAGATAGATAGAGTGTATATAAAATAAATTAACATAATATATCATAAAAGAAATTACCCCTCATCTTTTAATACCACTCTATTAGACTATTAACTAGAAGGTTCAAGGGTGAGTTACCTCCTTTGTTTAAAAACATTTTTCACAGTTCCAATGCATAATAAGGTTCATTTTTGATGAATCCCTTAAATCTTTAAAAAATCATTCTGATTTTATAGGAATTTATTTAATTGTAATTTATTTAGGAACTGAGTGTAAAAAATGAAAAAAAATATTTGTGTACATAGCAGGCATTCTTGCATAGCTTAATAATGTATAATTTAATTTGGCAAGTCTTTATCGACATCACAGACAAAATGTTTACAAAAATGGGATTACATATTTAAGTGCAGTACTCAAAGGCAAAGAAATGCTAAAATGAGTGTGTGTGTGAGGGAAGGAGATTTCAGTCTCCCGTTTTGTCACTTATATTGAAAATAATAAACAAACATAACATATTCTTTGTGGTTCAAACAATTCCAAAATAGAAAAAATAAATCAATAAGACACACAAATGCATTTTAAGAAGCCCAACACTAAATATGCCAAAGAACTAGCTGCTGAGAATTACCCAAAATCCATCATAAGAAATGCAAAAAAAAAAAAAAAAAAAAAGTTAACAGGGGGTTCTGTAGGCTACATTTTAGTATCTTTTTAATGAAAGTAAAAAAATGGATGACACACACTTTTTTCTTGTCTTAGCACCAGCAGCATCTAAACACTTTTAGAGGTATGCACCTTTGAAACTGGTTTGTAGTACACAGAACAGGAAAGGAAGAAACAAAAAACTAATTAATAAAAAAATTTAACTAGCTGATACAGAACTGTGTGTGTGTTTAGCAGGTGGGACTGCCTAGTGTCGGACCTGCAGTGTGGCTGTAGAACCCTGGCATTTCTGCTTGGCCTAACATAGACACTCCAGTAGCAAAGACAGTTCTGTAGGATAGTAATCATGAGAGGAGCAAAAGCAGCCTGGGAGAGGCTGTAGTCAGCAGTGACATAGCCAATGAGAAGCACAAATAATGCAAGTAGAAACTATACCAAAGGCATGTTCTGTCCATTCCCAAAGAATGTGTTGACTTCCTCTCTGTAATTAGATTGTTTGATCGTTTTTCTGTTTATTTTTAATGCAAGTTTTTTTCTGTAATGGAGCATTTACTGAAATATTGTAGTGTTTCAACTTTCCAAGCCACCATACTGACGTGAACTACTCACATGTTTCAGTCTCTCTCATACAGTATGAGTTTGGCAAGTCACACACAAACACTTTCTCTATACATTCTATAACAACACACTTGTGGCATAACCTGTGTACTGAGATGAGTTGCATTTTTGTTCTGTCACCTTGTCTGATGCATGCAAGGTGTGGCACTTGTGGGAATGCAGCTGGAACTGTATCAAATGGGATTAACAACAGGGCAAGCTCAGTTTCTCCATCTACATCATAAGAGAGAATTTCATGCAACTGCCCCCTAGATCCATCATCCAGTCTGACACACCAGTCATTGCGTCTCTTTGCTCGGCTGTAACCGTGGCTGGTGAAAACAATACCTTTGTGAATCATTCTCTTGTGTGAGAATATTTCACTTGAAGGCTGTTTGCCTGCTGTGTCAAATGCCTGATGCTCTTCCTGAGTGAGATGCTTGACCCTGCCAGCATCAAGAACAGTGGTGTTGTCACACTTTTTGTAGCTCTGAACCTTTGAGTTATCAGTCATTTGGCTACAGAAACCCAAAACACGGTCACTTACTCTGTGTTTGGCTGAGAAGTATGGGATGGATTTGTGAAGCAAAAATTTGCCCACAATCTGCTTGGGAACATCTTTTGTGCCATGCACCAACTTAAGAAGACTCCCATTGGCACTTTCAAAAACAAAGGCAGAGTGTGCCCATAAGGGCCCCAACAACTTCACTGATTTGGCCAAATGTGTTAGAAGATGTACATTTGAAGTCATGGAAGCCTCACCAAAAAGCACTTGAAATCTGATCACAAATTCCAACAACATTTCATCAGCTTTGTTGACCTCCTCAAAACTGACTTCCTCTTGTAAAAGCAGGTAAATTGCTGATACAAGAAGACAAAGATGCTTGGTGTATTTCACATCCAAGAGTCCTTCAAGACAAGGCAGACTATAAAATAGCAGCCAGTTCCTCCATTCAGATGCCTTCCAGAATTTGAATTCTGACATTGATCTAGGGAGTCGAGTGATAGGATGTGGTGGTTTTATTTTTTGGAGTCTGTCATTCAACACTCTTAATGTACTTGGGTTACCAATGTAATATGGCTCATCTACACTCTCTAACAGAAGTATTGCATGCTGCCTTGCAACACCCAGTAATACAGCATGCATGTAGTCTGGTGCAAAACCCCACACAATGTCAAAGAATGGCATATTAATTAAAGGAGATGGCCCCTTTACTCCCCTAACATTTTTCTTTAGGTTGAGAGCCTCCTCCATGTCTTTCAGCATGCTCTCTGCATCTCTGTCAGGATAATCTGATTCTGTGATAGGGTATTTCACTTGTCTGTTAACAAGTGTGCCTGGGTGGAGGCAGAACCCACAGCCAAAATACCCATTAAACTGGGTACAGTTCTGCATTGCTGGTCTAGCCTTGGAATCAACACAACAGCATAGACCCACAACTTTGCTGATGACCACTCCCTCATTCTTTTTCCATGACACTCCCTTGGTTGCAAGCGCTTTTGCTTGATCGACAAAAGGCTTAAGAAAAACATGCATTTGAGGTTCTGTTGATCCAAACCACAACCCAGCTAATATCACGTGCTTGAACCTAATGTTTGGTGGCAGCTCATTGAGATGAAGGTGAATGGGCCAGATGGAAAATCTGGATGATTTGTATAGAGGAGAACCATCTGAATTAAATGTGTATGACAGATTGTTAGGATCTGATAGAATTTCACCTGGTGCTGACAGAACTTTATACAAGTCACCATCATAAATGTCTGATATTATATTGCCTGCTTTGGCTGGTCTGTCCACCCTGTAGCTCAGCTTGGTCTGTAGCTCTGGAGTGTGAAGAATGTTCTGAATCTGGGGAGCAATTGGAACGCTGATAAAAAAGGCCCCATTATTAAGTGTAGTTGGGTCAACAGGTGAATTGCAAGCTGAACACACTGTAATGGCCCTCGCTAACACCTCATTTTGACCACCCAAAGAGGTTTTACAGTCTTTACAGTACAAAATAAATTCAACTTTGTCCATGTTTCTTTGAAAGACTTTGTTGAAGGCATACTTAGATGCTGGTACAACATCTTGTCCAAATAAGTGATTGATGAGTTTAAGCAAGTCATCAAGTGCAGATCCAGTTATCTGATGCCTTGCCGCGTAGGTCAGGATCATCAGTAATGCCTCGGCCCGTGATGTCTTCCCTGTGGCCTTAAGAGATGTGTCCATATCAGTGTCTGCTCCATTACCTGGTGGATCATTTGAACACTCAAAGTTGCTGTCATCTGGTGACTCTGAATCTTCACGTTGAAAGTTGCTGCTGTCTGATGACTCTGCATCTTCTGGCAATGTGTTTTCTTACATGAAAACCCCTTGGTGATCTGCCAAAATCCGGGCCTAAGAAAGACAGTGACACATTAAACTCTTGATGATTTTCACAACATCTTTAGAAAAGGTTATTAAAGGTTACTTTGTGTTTCTTTCTTCAACATCTATCCACCCTGTTGATTACATAATTTGCAGATACTGCATTTTTGGAGGAGTTTAAAGAATAACTGAGTCTGTGTTTTATTTTTGTCAAAAAATCTTGTGTGATGCACCAAAATTTACTAGCTGTGTGTGTTATTTGCTTATTCTATTCTGGATCTAAAAGTTTTGAACTGCTCCTCACAGATTATCAATGCAAAAATGTGTATGTAGGAATAACACTATATTTTCAGTTATGCTACTTATTGTGCTAAAATATAAAGCTCTAAAATATGATGGCAATTAGTTTTGTATTAAGTTTATTTTCATGTTTTCTCCTTGCCACAACACAAATATATGTTAAAGTTCACAAGCCAAAACATAGCGTTCATTTAGCAAAGGAAAGCCTTAATATAGGGCCCCATGTAGATTTAAATATAAAAAGCTTTATACCTTGTGTAAGCTAAAAACACGAGTAGCCTTCTTTGTTTACAACAATCTTTATCTGTATCTGTTTCTTTTTTGCAGGGTCACAGGGGACTGAAGTCATCCCAACTAAAATTAGATGAGGGCTAAATATACAGTTTATTTTCACAATAAGTGAGGCAGTGATGACGGGGGGAAAAAAAAATCTTGACTGACTTGAAATATGTGCAACCCCTTTTTTTTAGTTGGTTAATTTATGAAAAAAAAACCCTGTACCTGCCATTTCTGGTGGGAAAATGGCTTACATATTACAGTTACTGTTGTGGTGCAATATACCTACTTACAATGACTAAAGTAATGTCTGTGTCTATTGAATTCTGACCTATAATATCAAGAGGTTTCACAAATAGACAGCAAAGTTGTAGGTGAAATACAACAGCCTGGAATTTTGCCTCATTGTTCATTTTTTGAGGTATAAATCTAGTCCATTACTCTCTGAAAGTGGCAGCACGCTGAACTTGAAAATTAAGAAACAAATGCACATTTTACCTCTCACTTGAGTTACCATTTATTGGGAATAATTGAAAAATCCCAATAACTTTTGAATAAACATGGCATGGATACTGGTGAAATCACATGAACCACACACAGCACATCCTTAGTTTATTTCATTTCAAATCCAAACTTAAATTATTTCAAAGCACTAACCTCATCTTCATGTGGCAAGCTCTCATGGTCACCTTTCACTCCACAATGATTCCCATCTGCCGGTATCTCAAATGTTGGAGTCTCATCTGCCAGGGTCACACCATCTCGTGTTTCATCTGCTGGCATCTCATACTGCTCCAAAGACATAGGACATACAATGAATGAAATACATTTATTCTGTAGTTCTTGCTGTCCCTTTAACTGAGAAGTGAATTTCTTTCTTTCAATAGCAAATTAATAAGTGATATTGCATTTTTAGCTGTACTGTAGTTTAATTGCCAGTTTACCATCTTAAACCAGGCATACATACCTCATTTTGATGACATATTCTCCTATGTGTTGATCTTGGGATCTCCAAACTGCAATGAGGTTCAAGGTACACTTTGTACTTTCTCTTTGGCATCTAAGGGGTAAAATAATACTGCATGATCATGATAGTCTTTTTTATTTGTTTCCTATTTAACATATACAAATATCAGTGCGGAGTGACATCAGAACTGTGGTATTTCTTATCATATAATGCACACTGATTGTACCTACATGTTGCATGTCTGTGATTATACTGGTAATTTACAGTAATGACTTAAAGTGAAATTTCCCATTGACAAACTACAAATTATATTGCTGCATCAATCTATGAAAACACAAATCAAGATGTAGTTTATAGGAAGCATCCTTCCAGTGTGTATTTTAAGGGCAACAAATGTTTTATTTGGTTTTTATTTTTGCCATGTCTAATTTCTAAATTCCATAAAATCATCAGAATGCATTCCGACCTTTTAACTATGAATGACTTCAGCAATACAATATTGCCCACAGTAAGTATGTACACCCCACATGTGAAAATCATGGTTGTAATTTGTGACTACAATCCAACTCCTTCGAGGCGAAGGGGGGGCTCAACTTGAGTACAAGAACAATATCCGTACTGTAGCAAGTTTTCATATGACGGACTCTAGAACATTCCACCGCAGTGTCGCGAGCTCATGTCTTCATGCAGCGCGAGGACGTATCAAATCGGCGGGAATTTGTCGCAATTGCCGTGATGTTCGCTTACGTTAGATATACGGATGGCTACAAAGCGATCGTCCCAATTTCAGATATAAAAAATTTTGATCCGAAAACCTACAAGAATGACGTTCTTTATCAAATTCTCTGGGAAAACGACTACTACAACGGTCAAGTTCTCCTACTGAAAGGTAAGTTGATGCAAAGTTAAGATTTTTATAGTGTATATAAGCTAACGCCATCATTAGCTTAATTTAGCTACTAGCATAAGACACCACTTTTTATATATGGTCTTCGACAGACTTAAGCTTATTTACATAATTAGCTAGCATGTTAACATACACACTTACGTACTTACCTTTTCATAGAAACTCGAGAGGATCTTCAACAGTTCACAGAGAATCCTCGGAAGCGGATTAGAGTCCCAAAGGTCATGGAGGAGGGGCTAGTTGCGGTGGAAAAAAATCCTGAAGCGGTCAGAGAACGTAGTGACTTGAAGAAAAAAGCGGTAAGTATATGCAGGGCTCTCATCTCTCACGCATTGGGCGTGAAACACATTTCGACTTGCTCACACGCCGAATATACCATTTCTCACGGTGAGAAATCACCATAGACTGTAAAATCAAAGATCAATGTCGCGCCGGAATAGTACTACAAGTCCCACAATGCACTGCGGCTGGTTGCTGCGCTACAGTCCGCAGCTCTTCAGCTAGAAGCAGAAAGCGGCGGCACCGGATAAACAAAGTGGGACCGCTTGCTTTGACTTAACTTGAGACGAAGCGAAGCCACAGCGTTCCTTTTCCATGGAACCCAGGGACTTTACACTCATTGTTAAAGACGCAGGTGATTTGAATCATACACCAGAAATTACTGTGTGACAAGCCTTGGAAATGGAACATGTAATGAGCTGTAGAAAACAAGCTGTTCCATTTATAGGAGTTAAATGTTCAGTTAAAGTTTTATCTTCAGGAGATAACCCTCAGAGCTCTATCAGATTGCACTTTTTCAAAGCACCATTACTAAAAAACGGGAGCACACGGAGCTCTGCTTTTAACTTCATTACCAAGTGGAAACTAAGATAAACTCTGAGTTTTTGTTTGACTTCAATGGACCAAGTAAAACCGGAGATATGATCTTGAATTTAACGGTATAAAAATGTAGTGGGATATGTTTGGATAATCAAGACTGATTTTGTAGATTTATTGATTCAGTTAGCATTTAATGTTATTTATGAGTTAAGTTGATCTAATCAGCCGATAGTTCGAGGTTCTAGTCAAATACTATCATTACAACAAAAAAAGCTGCAGATAAAACCAGAATATAACAGATTTAACCAATCTGGCCCACTACCTGCATTTGGCTTTCATGCCCTGCTCTAGAAAGCTCCACTGAGCAAAAACCTCCATAATGAATGATAAATGCTGCATCTGATTGAACCAGTCAGATTAAACAATCGTGATTTAAAACTATTAAAAAAATCAGCTTTTATATGTTTTATTTTTATTATTGATATTCATAGCAAAATATCTGAAAAAAACTGCTGCATTATGTGGATATTGTTGTTAAAAAGCAGATCACAGTATTACCTGAACATATGAAAAACCATACTTTCTGTTCATTATTAAAGTTTGAATGTATAAATGCAATTCACAGTGCTTAAGCATTTTAGTCATTGCTTTGCACTAGGTGTCCAACTGTAATATCTATTTGTGTGTTCTATAATGCATTTAAAAATATAAATATCAAATAAGAATCACAGCATTTGGTTGTCTCAAATGTCGGGAAAAAGCAACTCAGAATTTGAACATTTCTCATCATGATGCTCAGTGGTTAATGCTGTCCAATCTACCAAATACGCTCCTGATATATGGTAGGACCATTGACTTTTTTTAATTTATACACGTCATGCATGTCATGAATGTAGTGGAGAGACCTGAAGTCAGCATGAGCCCATCATAGTGAAACTGTCCAAGTCTGCACGGGACATAAAAATTAGCGCTGCAGACCAGGGGCCTCATTTATCAACAGTGCGTAGGAATTGCTTCTATCTCCTTAAGCATTCACTATTTGTATTTCAAGTTCTTACAGTAAGTGTCCACATAAAAGATCATACTTGTGAAATTTTCTTTTAAAGTGAAACACATTTATACCAGTAAATGCTTAATAAAATATTTTTTTTGTGTGTTTTGTGTTAGAAAACCATCCAAGCAGCTGAAGGAAATGAAAAAAGAAAAAGCCTTATGCGGATCTTGGAAGAAAAAAAGGCAATGAAAAAAACTTCTCCACTTCTTGCAAATGAACAAAAGAGGAAGAGGGAGGAAACGCCGCCAGACAGCTTCTCTGACAGTGATGAAGACGGAGGAGGAGTTGTACCACAACGGATATATGATGAACTGAAACTGAAGTACCACCAAATGCAAAGAAAGATGCAGGATCTAAAACAAGATGCGGCCAATTCCAAAGAAAAGTAAGACGGGATGAAAAAAGTACACTTAATTAATTAATGTATTTATCACACTGAACCAAGTAAGGGTTTCTGACATACGTTAGCATTGGAGAGACTAATGACTAGCATGCCGAGGCTGGTTACCCACTGGATGGTATACTCCCTTTGCTGTCCTTTGCTTGTCGCAATTTGTTGCACGTTTATTTTGGAAAAGTAAAACACTAGGGTTGGGAATTGCCTTTTATTATGAAGAAAGGAGTCCACAGTGAACCTTTCATTCTTCTCACATATGACCTGAATCAGTGTATACTGTGTAAATGCTTAAATGAGGAGGCTAAAATTCACTGAAGCATTCTGGTATCAAGCCACTGAAATCACTTTCAACATAATATTTCATCACCAGTGTGTAGTGATGCACGATATGTAAAATTTCAAATGATTAAACGATTAAGATCTGGCTAGGGATAGCAAAGGGAAACTACACTTTTGGCTAAATTGTTTTTCATATGCTGTCCCCTTATCAATTAAACAAATAAAATTGAAATAATATTGGCCAATATCAGATTGATATCGGGCTGATATCGATATCCAGTTGTAAAGACAATATTGGCAGATACTGATATTGGGCCGATAGTATCGTGCACCACTACCAGTGTATTATTGTGAACGTACTGTTGGAGTTCTTAATGCTGCTCTTTTTTTTTTTTCTTTTTTTATGAAGATTTGCTCAACTAAACAAGAGTAAATGTGAGCTGGAACTGGAGTTGGCTAAATATAGGGAGGCAAACCTTTCTCTGCAACAAAGCCTAGATGAGGTGCTTAAACAACTCTTTTCACAAAGTGAGTATTATCTGTTCATAATTGCACATGAATAACTAATAGCAGTATTTTTCTTTTGACAGTTTTTTTTTTTTATATGTGCTTATAGGATATATATATCCTTTTGAACCACTACAAAAAACCTCTGCAATAACATAAAGGGGAAAAAAATACTAAAAAGGGTTAGGCCATAGGGGTCTCTACATACAGTATTAAATATAGCAAAGTAGGGGCATTTTATAAGACATTGCTGAATATGCAAAAAATGAACTTTCATTAATAACTTTGCAACAGTGTTAACTTTCATAGGTCATGTACGCTTGAACTTCATTCATGTTGACTGAGGTGAGGTGAATGAAGAATTTGAAATGACTAAAACAGGTGGGCAACATTTCCTTTGGAGGGCCAGGTTGACTTGAAATAGCAGGTTAAGGGCCACACATTCTACATTTGAATTGAAAGATGATATACATGACATGGTACCAAATAAAAAAATATCATGTACTATTTCTAAACAAAAACATTCTCATGTACATGAATACATTCATGCATTTTGGCCATGTACGGGCTAAAACAGGGGTCTCAAACTCAAATAAAGCGTGGACCAAAATGTTAAAATTAGTACAATTCGACGGCCGGACACGTTCTTTATTTAGAACTTATTGAAATAACCTCTTTGCACATATTGACACTTGTGCCTCCAGTCATATCAGTCAGCAAGAAGTTACATAGGAAGACCTGACAGTATGTGCCAGTTATGCAGCAGTTCGATGACAGACAGTCGGACGACAGACAGTCGGACGACAGACAGGAACGCGTGCGCATCTCCCGTAACTGCAGCGCTGCTAAAAACAAATCGAATACATTTTTTAAAAGTACGCTTTTCTACTCTCCAGCTATTTCACCTGCAGCTGTCAAGAGCTCTGCGGTTCCTCTCTTCAGTCTAACGTTCAGCTGCATTCGGGCTTCGTGGTACATGATGGCACAAAAAAAAAAACATTTTCAATCATCTTCTCAATTAACAACAGGGGATCAGGTTGCTGGAGCTGATGAATGAGTGGGACAAGGACTGGCGCATGCGTGCGCCACGCAGTGCGTTGTGGAATTTATTGTAGATTCACAGTATATTAGTGATTGGTGCGACATACCACTAGGCCAGTTATAATTATAATTGAATATTATCATGCAGGTCGAGGATTATTCCATTGCGGGCCAGTTATGAGGACAAAAGGGTGCAGTTACCTCTTCTAATAAATCAACAGAAATCATCACATCAATAATTAACTGTATATTCCTGACCCTTTTTAAGTGACAGATTAAATATTCATGATTACCTGTATGTTGGAAATTTACTACAATCAACTTGTGTTTTTATCATGTTATGCCAAAATGTATACCACAGGACCTGTTATAATGGCGATATTGCTATAGACTTTAAATTCTTGTTGCTGACAGCTATTTATTGTAATATTAACAAATTTCTACTGTCACTGTTTGTGTTACATGTTAACACTCTGTGGACAAAGGGTCAATGATGTCTCAGGTCTCTGAGCCTGTCACCAAGTCCACAACTTTAGCCACCAGCCCCAATTCAGAGAGTGAACCTCTTCAGCTGCCGAACACCCCAAGGGTATTGGAAAAGAAGGATGGGAAGGTACATGTTTGTTTGTTTTCCCTTCCCTCGTAAGCTTTCAAGTAATGGTTTGGGATTGCTTCTAATTTGACATGTCTTCACTATATGAATGGATGGCATGTACTATTGGTGTTCTAGAATGCGCCACTAGATGGCAGCACATTGTAGTAGCTCTGTCTTAGCTATCGTGATTTTTTAAATACAGGCGTCTTTAATAGACTTCAGCTGTCAAATTAGGATTTTACAAAGAGGATTTTCATGTCGGTTCGGAGGCTGTACTACACGGGAGAGTTTTCTGGATATTTTAGGCTCTTTTTGGCTCTTTCAAAATCTTGTTATGATGAGTTTCCATGGCAACAGAAGACTTCTTTACCAGCAGGATCAACTGATAAAACTCCCAAATCAAGATTATCAGTGAGATAATCAAATCTTGATGGTCTGGACAGAGCTAATGAACTGTACATGTTCATTAGAATTTTTCATTTTTTTTTTTATTTTTTTAAAGGGACTTAAGGCGACTTTGAGTCCGTGCTGCCGGGACAGGCGCTGTGGGTAACTGCAGCCACCAGCGAAGCGACATGGGAGCGTGCACAAACACTTTACAGCCTGTCCGGACATATTCTTTTTAAGACTCACAAGATGCCGCTGATAAAGTCTTCTTTTTCTTCGTGGTGCCACTTTTTTGTGGGCTTAGAGTGGATGCAGGTCGTTTGCTGGCTGCAGAAGCATCCATAAATATCCCTTCAGTGTTTGAATCCGAGTCTGCGGCGGCCATGTTCTTCCTGTTCAAGAGCTGTCGGCAACGAGCATACAGCGTCAGTTTACGTCACATCCCCACGACTGTGCGGGAAATTCGGAAGCTGAACGGCAGCGCAATATGTAGCACATAGCCTGTTCAAGGCAACAGACAGATACGCGGATGACCTCGTTATGTTGGGTTTTTAATGTTTCACCACCCACTTTCTTGATATTTTACATGCAGCCGGAGATATGGGGAGGTTTTCATTCTGCATCGATTCCATTACAGTGATGTTGAACGGTGCACATTCAAAAAGGTCTATAAAAGTCCACAAAAACTTGGCAATATTCCTCCATATTGCTGGTCCATGTAATCCAAGTGTCCTGAGTGGGTAGCATCCATAATTTACTCAAAACAACATAATTTAGTATATTTTTATGAGCTAAAATGCAGCACATTGCATTTCCCCATTGCGCATACATGAGACTAAGGAAGCTGGGGGGGTTGCGCGTTCCAGTCTGCCACGGCTTCCCTAGTATCTTGAACTCTCATCCAGGAAATACAATATTTTAGGGTTTAGGGTCTAAAAATATACTATATGATATCGTTTCCACTAAATTGTGGACCTTTTTGCCTGGGCACAGTTCAACATCACTGTAACGGAATTGATGGAGAACGAAAACCTCCCCATATCTCCGGCTGCATGATAAATATCAAAAAAGTGTTCCAGAGTGTTAATCAGCATGGGGGTGACTAGAAAATGAAGCATCATTCTGAGGGTGGAGTATTCCTTTAAGTTTGGGGTCTTTCTCTCCATCTTCATCTATTTCTTTCTCCCTGCATCTCCTTACAATATGATGTAAAGGTTCAGGATTGCTGTCTTCCGTAGTGCAAGCAGTTGGAAAATGTTATGAATATAAGATCATTTAAATTAATAGAGATTTACAACAATGTCAATAACCAATAGCACTCCCAACTGTTACTGCATTTCTGTAATATTTAGCAAAATAAATGTGTAAATACTACTTTTTCAGATTCATATTGGAAATGAGGTTTGGCTGCGAGAGGAAGTCTGGAACAAGATCCAAGCCACAAGAAAAGACTCGTTGTACGTCAAAGAGTTAGCAGTGGCCATCTGGGGGAGCAGTGAACTAAAACAATGGAGTGTGTCAGGAAAGGAATGCCCCACCAAAAACACTGAGGCAAAGCCTCCCTTGACCCCAGACAGGCTGGGAACCCTCAAAGGTATACAGTACAACTCCTTACACAAATGTCATTTTAAAGGAGCTAGATACTAAATTCTGCCTCAAGTTTCAGGAAATATACTGAAATATAGCATGGACAGTGACATCACAAGCCAGACCATGCTTTCAAATTAGTTTGTATGACCCCCTATCTTCGGAACCGTTGGACCCACCTCCTTTTTAAAATGACACAGCAAGTGAAGAGCAGCTGGGTACATTTTTATATTTAGCCCTGACCTAGCTAACATTACAGACAAATGTGTGGCTCAGCTACTGTCATAAGCTTAAGTTACAGTGCCGTATGAAAGTTTACATACACTCCCATTAAAGAAAAGGCTAAATTCATAATGGTTATTCAAATAACAAGAAAATGAAAAAAGGAATGATAAATAAAAATAATGATGCACGATAAGTAAACTTCCACCGATACCGATAACAATGTGTTCATTTGATGTAAATAATAGCAAAAAGCACAATTTCATTCAGACAACAAGGTGCATCCCTTGAAAACTGTTGAACAGACTGATGGTTTAATCTGCAAAGGTCTTCATGGAGTCTAGTTGCTTTTGAAATACAAAATATTTAAATCATTTAATATATCTTTATTGCTGTATGCAAGCAGGTGCATTCCTGTGCATGCAGCATTGCTTACTGCAGCGGTTCCCAAACTTTTTCTGTTGGGTCACCCTTTCATCGACATCAATGAAGTCAAGCCTCCCCATCACAACAAATGCTCCCTATGCATACACAGGAGCGTATGAAGAAAAGTGCCATGAAGCTAGGGGTGTGAATCTAGCAGCAACTCACGTTTCAATTCGATTCCGATTCTTGGGGGAGCAATTCGATTCTGTATCAATTATCGATTCAAACCGATCTTAATTCGCATTCAATCCTCTTTAGTAACAAAACCTGCTGATTAACTCCATTCCTCTATAAGCCAGAAACAGTTCTGAGGAATTGTTTAATTAGTTGAAAGAAAACTGATCATTTTCTTCAAAAAACAATTTAAACCTAGCTAACATGACAATTTTAACATGTCTTTGTCACTTAGCAGCAGCTTTGAAAGTAGTCAAGCTAATAATTTTTAGCCTTTTAAAAAAATCCATTCTTGGAAATTTTGAAACGATTCTAAATCTTGATGAACAAAAATCTTGATTCCGATTAAAAACTATTTTTTTCACCACCCCTACATGAAGCAGTCTTTTATTTATCAGCTGATACTTTGTTAACTTTTGTTCAAAACCATGTCAGAGTCAAAGGGAATACTAATTCTACTGCTATAGTGTTTTAAACCAGGAAGCTGAGTTAAGCTTTCAGTAAAAACGTCTCTGCCACGACAGCTGAGGAGTTTATTTCTAAAGTGATCAGCATCTTTTCTATGGATGAAAAACCCCAAAGTGGATTAAAACCCACACAACCCACTGTGGTCTTTCTTTATTACCCACCATTGACCAGAACCATCACCTGATCAAGCTCAGGGACAGATATGCATCTTGATAGTTTATTATTTTTATTTATCTCTTTTTTTTTGGTAATTGAAATCACTGCTGTTGTTCTATAATGGTTTTGCCTGTTAGTAGGCCTACTGTAAAAAAAATGTGTCCATGTTTTGCTAGCAAAACAGCTGTTTTGCCAGGTTATTCAACTCCCTTCCTTGACATATGTCTGGGTCCCCCTAGGGGTCCCGACCCCCAGTTTGGGAACCACTGGCTTACTGCATGTTACAAAGTTGAAGGGGGGGCACGAGAACAAGAAGAGAGTTCTTTGAGTATGTAACAAGCTTAAAGCCCAGCAGTGAATAGATGCCGAATAAAGTTCCTTTAAACCTATTTAACATTGTGTGTAGTCAAGGTGAAATTACAGTGCATGCTTAGAACAAGCAGTAGATTTTACTTTTTCTATTCCAGGCCAATAATTAATCAATTTTTATTCTTTTTTTAAGATTGTTTCTATCGCTGGTTGAGGGCCCAGGATCTGGAGAAGGCAGAGGTGGACAGGAGATCGAAGCTGGTGGGCTTCTTTATCTCCCAGAAAATTCAAGACTTGAACAAGAAGGACAAAAAAAACTTGGAAAAATGAAATGAAAATTGATGGAAAGCTTTTATCAAACTGCATTTGTCATTTATTTAAATAAGGGTTTTGGGTTTCATTTCACTTAAGGTTTTATTTTTATTGTGTTTATGCTTTAAAATAGACTTTTAATAGCCTTTTTATAGTACATTTTCATGACCAGTTTAAGCAGATTTCCAATTCAGTTATCTGTTCTGGTAAACTTTTACGGTGAAAATTACTTAGTAAATGTTGACATGTTGGCAGTAAATGTGAAACTCACCGTCATTATTGAATGGATTTGTTTAATAAATATGTCATTGACATTGTCTTGTGCTGTTTAAAACATGCCATATTCAGTATACCACCTTAAACCTATATAAAGCAGCAAAAACATGAGTGTAGATTTCCCCCTCCAGCTTGACCAGCTAAAACCATCAGTATCCAGCTTGACCAGCTAAAACCATCAGTATCCAGCTTGACCAGCTAAAACCATCAGTATCCAGCTTGACCAGCTAAAATGTGTCCAAAACACACCCTAGACCAGCTATACCAGCAAGAGTACTTAGACCAGCTGAAATTAAGCTGGTGACCAGCTTGACCAGCTTAGGATGGTCAAGCTGTTTTTTTCAGTAGGGAAGATACTTAAATATTCTCCCAAATGGAATTATATTGACCATGTATGTTGTTACACATCTGGTGACAGCTATATTATCATAATTACACCTTGTAGAGTAGCGTGAATGGCAGATGACTGTCGCAATTCAAGCGACAAAGAGAAACCCACCCACTGTCTCAACGGTGAGTGAAACTCTGTGAGAACTGATAGGTTACCTGTAAAACAACTATATGTTGAAGAGTATGACGGGTGAGAAGTAGCAGTTAGAAACGTTGCTAAAGTGCTATGATGGCTGCTCAATGCCATGCCATGGTGCTAATGTTGCTAATTTTAGCCTAGCTAAGGTCATGGGCACCTGGTGCTACACGCACAGCCATGTTTTGTAAAAAAAAAAGTTTCCAATTTGTTTCCAATTGATTTACAAAAGGCACTATTTTCCCTTATTGATGTTTATTGTCTGTGGAAGAAACAAGTGTTGATGTGTCTTTCTACTGTGTGTCTGTCATGGTAATTAGGGGGTCAATTTTTAGTGCATTCCCTCACTGTTACCGGTGCAGGGAGGGATGATAAAGCATACAGAACCTTATTAGCACCTTTAAATCACCATGGATGTTCCTCTATTGCTGCAAATTGTTCTTTATTGTATTTTATTTGTAAAGTGAGTTGCCACTAGCTTAAGTAGTGATATCCTTATACTTGAAACCCTTGGGAAAAGCACCTTAAGGTATATTTATAGTTCACTACTATAAATGCTTTGGATCTGATGATTGATATATTTTGTTGTACAACTTAACTTCTTGAACATAAATTGAACCAGTTGATATAAAGTGGAATGATATTGACTGGTGATAATGCATGAAATCGACAGAATTTGAGTGTAATGAGCTTTTGGACCTCCTCTGGCCAAACCATAGGTCAGGTTTTTTTTCTACCGGCGATGATCACGGACCAGAAGTTACGCCCGACCCGGATCTGAGAAACATCCGCCTGGATCTGCAGTGGATATTAGTGTTCCAACCTCCAGAAGGATTCCCAGTGTGAACTGGGTGGCGAGCCAACCGACCCACGAGCACAAGTGTGTATGTGCTGTCCCACTCCCCCTCACTCACAGATTGTGCGGTAGGATCGACTTGCACTGGCATATCACTGGACGCAGGAATCGGTACTGACACTGATAAAATACTGATTTGAACAGAAAGGGCCCCAACGAGCAATAAGACTGGTTGTGAACCAGGTTTTCTTTTAATTTTCTTAAGAAAACTGCCAGCTTTATTATTTTGTTTATTTTCATACATTGTTTAAACCAAAGTGTTCCATTGTTGTTACTGTGTTCTGTTGAAACAAGTGACCACAACAAACCCCAGTTATTGTTGTCTGTCAATATTGAGGTCAAACCACTGGTTCTTAAGGGCTTGGCATCTTCTGATACTGGTCCACTTATTATCACAGATCTATTGCCTGTCACTCTATTATCGTACCATAATAAGGGTTACATTAGCACTTCTAAGCACATCTAAATAAAGCACTGTTTTAACATGTTTGCCAAAATAAAGAAAGATAACTATAAGGTGCCATTAATCTCAGCTCCAGTGATCAACAATATACCACAACTAATATCAGTTGTCCCTAGGTTGGAAAATGTATTGCTAGTACATTAGAACATAATAAGCCTTTGTACTTTTCCATGTTATTTTATCTCTATTCATTAACCATGTTTGTAAACTTCTTTGCCTAAAAAATAGCCTTTTGAGGCACGTGTGAAATGGCTGGAAATGAAGAAAGAAGAATGCTTGTCATAATAAAAACAACATGGATGAGGGGAAGATTCTGTAGGGAAAACACATTTGAAGTGTGGAATATTACTTTAGGGGCTAGAGTGGCATTAATATTCTGGTATTTAGCTTTTTCTCTGACAAGATTTTCACTGATATCAAGATAGTAAAATGCTGTTTGTTGCTGGAGACTTTCGGTTATGGCGGCTTGCTGAAAAGACGCGTGTAAGTCTGCTCTGTAAGTCTACAAAATCCTTTCTAAAAAGCTTATTTCAAATGCGACATTAAACCCAATTACATCATCAGTGTTAAGGATTTTACCGATGTCACAAAAGAAGACCAGACACAACCAGACACAACAATCTAATCTGTCTAACTTCGCAACATTAACCAAAGCCAAGCTCACTTCTAACGACAAGGCTATGGAAGCTAGCACTGGTGCACCTGCTAATGCTAGCATGGAGAAACAGGCAGAGGCATTTTAGGAATCCGATGTCACGTTAATGGGAATAATGTCTGCTATTAACGACATGAAGACTGAGTTCTCATCCAGATGTGATGGCATTTTCAAAGCAATTGAAAGCATAAGAAGGGACATTATGGACTGCTCAGAACGAGTTACGCAAGCAGAGGTGAGAATCTCGACAACAGAAGACAGCATAACTGTGCTTCAAGATAAGATGAAACGTCTGGAAAGGAAAAATAAAGATTTGGAGGAGAAAGTACTGGACCTGGAAGCTCGATCATGTCGCTGCAATGTAAGACTAGTAAATCTTCCTGAGGGCGTGGAGGTTAGCAACATCTGTGGCTTCCTTGAGAGCTGGATCCTGGAGGTGCTGGAGTTAGCGCCGCTCCCGGGGAAATTCACGGTGGAAAAAGCCCACAGACTAGGACCAAGAAGGGAACACACAACTAACTCTGCGCCTAGAACCCTTATAATGAAGTTCCTGAGTTATAAGGACAAAGAAGCGATGATGAGAGTAGCGAGGGCAAAACAACAGATCCTTTACAAGAATCAGCCAGTACGGTTTTACCAGGACATGACAGCGGAGATGCACAAGAAACTGAAAGCGTTTGAAGAGACACGGTGACAACTTCGATCACTAGGACTGCGATACGGCATGATCCCTCCTGCCCGGCTTATAGTGACTTACAAGGACCGCTCACACATCTTCAGCAGAGCTGAAGAAGCCGACGACTTCATTAAGAAAATTCAGTCAGACAATCAGCCGGACTGAGGTAGTCACCACAGAAAATATCCTAGAAAACTGTTATGTTTAATTATTCCTACATTGTAAGCAATTGCTGTAAAAAATACAGCAAATTTTTACAGTAAGCGACTGGATTCCAATAATACAGCATTATGCTGTGAACGTAAATCCTCTAAAAGGGCGACCGGGATTTTATTGAACGATTGGAAGATGTGCGGCATTTTACTGTAAATTTAAAACTACAGTTGCATTATGGGATGTCAACGGTCACCTGTACTTCTGGCGGTCAGCGGAGAAAGCAGCAGACGACTTTTATACTGGGTAAGTGACCTATTTAAACCTTATTTATTATTTAAAAGTTATACTCTTATGGTTTGATAACATCTAGCACTAAAAAAGGTAGCATTAGCAACATCATACTCATTTTCAGTTTTTTTTTTCTTTTGCTAGAGTTAGCTTGGTAGTTAATGCCACATAAAGAGCATTTATCTATTTAAAAAAAGGTATTTTGCTTATAAAATTAGGCTGATGTGTCCGTTTTGAATCTTTATTATTGCTGTTAAATCCTTTTATGTGCAGGATCAAATAGTATTTGAAATGATTTGGTATCCTTAAAACTGCTATTTCAAAGCTGAAGTCCGGCAAGGAATCCTGTGTCTCCCGTGCCTTATAGTTTAATTATGACCCTGACATTGTTTTAAATCTACGAAAAAGCCTGTGTACATTCCCATTTCTCGTGTAATTCTAATAGTTAATTTAGCACCCGGCTTTGTACAGTTATTTTACTACATTTGTGCAACCGATCATTCCTCACAGAATTTGAATTCCTATTTAGCCGACTTTTAGTCAATTACACGGATATTTTTACACAACATAGCACCGTGAACTGATCTTTTCAGTGTGGTAACTTTTGACAAAATGAACTGAACATGCGCAAAGCTGACCAATAAAAAATTAATTTGACTTTTTAGTGTACTTGATGACTAGATTTTCTTTGTTATAAGCCCACTTTGTGTTTGTGACAAATGTCCAAAATTCAGCTCACTTGATCGCAGTAGTCAGGGTTTAGCTTATAGCTAGGAGTGTGATCTTGATTTATTTTGACGTTTTTTTGGTGGCTAGTAGTTATTGTTTTCTGTTAGATGATTCGACAGCATAAACATGCGTATTTGTGGTAGTTTTTTTTTTTTTTATATAACCATAGTCTGCTTCTTGTTTTCACGTATCTTCTCTTACCAGTGTTAGCAGGGGTCATACATTAATTAATAACTAATTTAATTAATTAAATTAATTAATAAATTGTTGACTCCCAGAGATATTTTGTCAATTTGTTTGAATGTAGGCCAACAGTTATAAGATTTTCTGTCATTAAAAAAAGAGAGAATGGTGCTTTTTTTTCCCCCCTGACTTTTTTGTAAAGCGCACAAGATGAGCATTGTCTGGTCTGGTTAAGTTTGAGTTTAGTGTGTGGTGATTTAGAAATGCTATGTTTGACTCCACTTAGCAAGGTTCACCAATTCTGAATCAAAGATTGCAGGTATTCCAAGGTTGAAGACAAGATCGAAAATGATCCCATGTCAGTTTTGCTCACTTGACTGTGGCACGGTTTTTGCCTATGTGAGTCACATGAGACTTCACAGGCATTCAGCAAATGCCAGTTTCAGGTGTGGGGTGACTAATTGCAGTATGGTATTTAAAAACTTCAGTGCTTTTAAGTCACACTCATACAGATATCATCCGATTCGACCTGCATCTGTGTCTGTGGCACAGCTATGCAGTACTGATTTGATGTGTCATATTGATTACTGTGCTGTGCATTGTGAGGACTTGACAGGCTTTCTTTCACATTTAAAAACACACCTGAAAGAAGGGACAGCAGTAATTTGTCCATTCAAACAGTGCAAAAAAACATTTTCTGTTTTGTCAACATTCACATCACATTTATCAAGATGCCATAAAAGAAAGACAGAGCACAGTCTACTGGAAACTATTGTCCAAGGAACAAATGACAGCCAAGGTGTGAGTGAGGAGCTTGTTCTGTGTCAATCTGAGGACAAGTGTGAGGCTGCTGCCTCAAGTGAGTTGGTGATGGGACAACAAGATATTTTCCCATCTGAAAATGCAGATGATGGCATGTTTCTAAAAAACCTGGCCCTGTTCTATCTAAAGGCAAAGTTGTTACTGCCAGCATCAGTGATTCAAACTGTCATTGAAGGATTCCAGGAAATACATGACATCAGTCAGTTAAATATGTTAAGTAACCTACAAGAAAAACTACTCTCACTTGGACTTCCTGAGGCAGATGTAAAAACAGTGATAGATGAAGTTAAAGCAGATGATCTCCTCCGGACCTGCAACACTGAAATACTGAAAACAGATCAGAGAAGAAAAACTGTATTTAAACAAAGTTTCAACTATGTTGAGCCACATCCCATTTGTCTTGGGAAAAGTGAGGCAGGGAATGAATGTTTTGCACAATACATCCCAATAAAGAAAACTCTCACCAGTCTTTTAAAAAGTGAGTCCATAAGGGAGCAACACAGATGCACCCATTTGGATGTCCAGCACAAAGACATATACAAGGATATTTGGGATGGGAAAATAATGGCAGAAAATGCCTTGTTTAAATCAGATCCTTTGTCGTTGGGCTTAATCCTCTATCAGGATTGTTTTGAAGTTGTCAATCCTTTGGGCTCAGGCAAGAAAAAACACAAAGTTCTGGGAGTCTACCTCACTTTAGGAGACATTTTGCCTCACAATAGATCAACCACTGATCACATGCAACTTGTCCTCCTTTGCAGAGAGCAGGATTTTAGGTATTTTGGACAAGACTTGGTGTTGGGACAGCTTGTGAAAGATCTCAAAGATCTCGAGGTGAGTGGCATCCAGTTGCCCAGTGGTGACTTTCGGAAAGCAAGTCTATGTGCCATTGCAGGAGATAACCTAGGCTCTCATGCTATTGGTGGGTTTACTGAAAATTTCAGCAACAGTACATACTTGTGCAGATTTTGTGAAATTGACAAAGCATCTTTTGCAGCTGATCCCCTTGCCAAAGGACCACACAGGACTGTGCAGTCCTACAAAGGTAACATCAAGACAGATGATGTGTAACAGAAAAAAGGGGTCAAATTTGATTCACTTTTCAATGAGCTGTCAAACTTCCATGTCTGCAATCCTGGCTTGCCTCCATGCATTGGACATGATCTTTTTGAAGGTGTTGTGTCCTATGATTTGGCTTTATGCATTAAACATCTGGTCAGAGTTGAAAAACAGTTCACCTATGTAGAACTGAATTGAAGATTAAATCAGTTCAAATACCTAGGTAATGATGCTTGCGATAAACCATGCGAGTTGAATCCTGGTAGTGTGAAACTTGGAGGGCATGCGGTTCAGAACTGGTGTTTGTTGAGATTGCTTCCTGTGCTGATTGGAGACAAAATTAAACATCCAGCTGACAATGAAGTGTGGCAGCTTGTCTTGCACATGCGACAGATGGTGGAGTTCATTTGTGCTCCAGCCATTTCTTCTGGACAGATTGCCTATTTAAAAGTTTTGACAGAGGATTACTTGTATTTTCGGGCTGAATTATTTCCAGACCATCCTCTGAGGCCAAAGCACCATTATGTTTCTCATTATCCAGAACTAACAGTTCAGTTTGGGCCACTCATTCGGCTGTGGACACTCCGATTTGAAAGTAAACACTTGTATATCAAACAGTGTGCAAGAAAGCTGCACAACTTTAAGAACTTGTGCTCCACTCTAGCTGAAAGGCATCAGCTTCTTCAAGCTTATTTAAGTGCTGGCAGTCTTTTCCCACCTAGTATTGTTGTTGAAAGGGGGACTGATTTTGTCCCAACAGATTACAATAAAGACATCAGAGATGCTGTTGCACATCTCCACTTTGAGTCAAATGCACTCATTTCACATGAGGCAAATGTGAAGGGGACCAAATACAAGAAAAACATGTGTCTTGCTCTTGATACAAGTGATGAGGGAATCACATTTGGAAAAATCAAGGCTATTCTCATTCAAGGTGACTCTGTGTACTTCCTCACAGAAGTTTATAACTCTGTAACTCTCATTGATCAGGGTCTTCATTGCCTTTCCAATACACCTGCAAAGAGGCTGTGCTGTGTTGGCCAAGAAAGCCTCTTGGATTACTATCCCTTGCCCCCCGTATACATTGTGTGGTTTGTCTGTGCTAGCTCTTCATCACTCTTTTCCTTCTCTAGAATAATGTCAACAACCTTGGAGGATGACATAAAGAAGATCATCTTAAAAGCACTTCCTGGTCTTCTTGGAGTGAAGATGGAACAGTTGTTGGAGAGACTTTTTAGCTGGGGTGTGGAAACCAAAGATGATCTCAGATATTTGGAGGGAGCCCCTGGAGTGGATCTCTCGGAAATACTCCCACCCATCCAGATTCGAAAGCTGCTTGACAGCTTTAAAACAGGTTATTAAAATGAACAGTTTTCAGGATTTTAATTTTGATACATATATATTTTTCGTTACACAAAACTTAAAATGTATTTCCTTTTTAGCTGGGGACCATAATAGTTCTGCTGATGCCCGAACAAAAGCTCCATCTTTGTCTTGTTCCATCACCTTGGACGCTGTAAACCCAATAACCCTGACAACCAGTAGTTGGCCTCAGTTGTTTAAGATCCCCTGGGACCAAATGTCAAGGGAATTATTAGGTGCAGTGGCAAATGGCAAAAGACCAGCCCCCCCTGATCGCCGGAAAATGATTTGTGTAATTGTGGATGAAATGAGGAAATATGAAAAGAACCCAAGCAAAGCACAATGCCTTATTGTTGCTCTCAAAATCCTCAAACAGTATCCAAAAAGCTTTTCTGATTATGACAATACTGACACAATGAATGAGACTAGCTGTTATTCCCTGTTGAAACAAATACAAACTCGTGTTGAGCATGTAAATAGAAACAACACTCTCTCACACAGACGATGGACAAGTGGACAATCAGATGGTTTTGAAAACTCACACTGCCAGGGACCAACAGCTACTTATGGATGTACACAGTGGCAGCCTGAGCCACCACTTGTGGACAATGAGGACGTACTAGAGGGAAAAAGACAAACTTTGATAAATCTGTATCAACAATATGGAGTAAGTGGAGCTGACAGAGGTGAAGTTTGTGTCCTAATGAAGGAAACATATTACTTGCAAAGAAAGCACATCAATGACAAACAAGCCCCTCCCATTAAAGAACTGAAAAAGCAGTGGCCATACCTGTTTGTGCAAAAGCACCTGGCTGCACATTTTGAGGAGCTTACCAGTATTAACGCACACAAACATCTCAGCCAGGCCATGGAGGACTTTGGCAGACTGCTCATTGACTTCTTCAAGAGCAAATCAACAAATGAAGCCATCAAAAAAATCTTGTCCACTGGAGGAGAAGAAGTTGGGCCCTTGGTCATCCAGCTCCTTCTGGCACATTTCAGAGAGAATCAAGATGGACTTCTGATCTTTGCTGATGTAAGTGCCTTTTTTTAATAGCCATATGTTTCCATTGTAGTTATCTCTAGTTTCAGGTAATATATGTTTTGGTATTGGTAATTGACAGAGGTTTGCCACAGCAGCAGACGTTCAAACAACACACGACCTGCCTCCGAGTCCACGGCTCATTGTACTAGGTAAGTCTGACATAATTTATGTTACATAATTTGAGCTTCTTCTTAAACAATGTACAGCATTAGTTTTGAGAATAGCATGTAATATTCGGATGTTGTTTTTGATGTCTGATGTTAATTGTGCAAAGAAAGATCCCTTCAAAAGAAACCCTGTTTTCTTCAGAAGGGATCTTTCTTTGCATGACTAACATCAGACAGAAACACTCTTTTTATGTTTTGTGAAAACTAATGCTGTCTTTGCATTCATTGTTTCAGGAGACACCATGAGCATTCATAACTGGATGGTGAGCATTGAGGGTGAGGTAGTTTGTGAGGGCATACAGCCGACCTTCCTGTCTGGCCTTGCAACCTTCTTTTCATCATTTTACATCTTCAACCTGGAGTACCAAGACGAGGCAGCATGCACACTGGAGTTCATCCAATGGGAAGTAAAAATTTGACCTTAG
The DNA here is from genome assembly GCF_017639745.1 of Melanotaenia boesemani. Classification (NCBI taxonomy): domain Eukaryota; kingdom Metazoa; phylum Chordata; class Actinopteri; order Atheriniformes; family Melanotaeniidae; genus Melanotaenia; species Melanotaenia boesemani. Next base: position 31,261,794 of record NC_055686.1, read on the forward strand.
ATTCCAGTTCTCGATGATCATTGTCTTACATGTTACACAGGAATCACTGCTTCAACAAATTTAAATCAGGTGTCTTGAAACAGGAAAGGGTCTAAAACTAAATAGTGGCACTTGAAGAGTGGATTATGTCTGTTCTATAGACACTACAAATATGTGGAGATATGAACATTTTAAATCCCCAAAAATTTTTTGCTACAAATCTATGGAAAAACCTAATTTAAGGACCTGCTGTCTCCTATCAATTACCAGGCGCTTTGTGGGCATTAACCCGGAGAGAGGGACAAAGATGCAAAAAGGAAAAGGGATCTCAAAGACCTCTGGAAGACTTGTTCAAAAGAAACACACAGCTGTGAACCCAAATGTGTCAACTCTTCTCTACAAACTTATGGACTACCAATGGAATTTCTGAACAGGTAAGTTGAAGAAGTCCACACAAAAAAATCGGTCTCCCTCTCTCTTCCTGTCATTTATCTGTCTCTCTTCCGGTCATTTGTCTGTCTCTCTTCCTGTCATTTCTCTGTCTCTCTTCCTGTCATGTGTCTGTCTCTCTTCCTGTCATTTATCTGTTTCTCTTCCTGTCATTTCTCTGTCTCTCTTCCTGTCATTTGTCTGTCTCTCTTCCTGTCATTTGTCTGTCTCTCTTCCTGTCATCTCTCTGTCTCTCTTCCTGTCATCTCTCTGTCTCTCTTCCTGTCATTTGTCTGTCTCTCTTCCTGTCATTTATCTGTCTCTCTTCCTGTCATTTCTCTGTCTCTCTTCCTGTCATCTCTCTGTCTCTCCTCCTGTCATCTCTCTGTCTCTCCTCCTGTCATCTCTCTGTCTCTCTTCCTGTCATTTCTCTGTCTCTCTTCCTGTCATTAATCTGTCTCTCTTCCTGTCATCTCTCGTCTCTCCTCCTGTCATCTCTCTGTCTCTCTTCCTGTCATTTATCTGTCTCTCCTCCTGTCATCTCTCTGTCTCTCCTGTCATTTCTCTGTCTCTCTTCCTGTCATTTGTCTGTCTCTCTTCCTGTCATCTCTCTGTCTCTCCTCCTGTCATCTCTCTGTCTCTCTTCCTGTCATCTCTCTGTCTCTCCTCCTGTCATCTCTCTGTCTCTCTTCCTGTCATTTGTCTGTCTCTCTTCCTGTCATTTATCTGTCTCTCTTCCTGTCATTTCTCTGTCTCTCTTCCTGTCATCTCTCTGTCTCTCCTCCTGTCATCTCTCTGTCTCTCCTCCTGTCATCTCTCTGTCTCTCTTCCTGTCATTTCTCTGTCTCCCTTCCTGTCATTAATCTGTCTCTCTTCCTGTCATCTCTCTGTCTCTCCTCCTGTCATTTCTCTGTCTCTCTTCCTGTCATCTCTCTGTCTCTCTTCCTGTCATCTCTCTGTGTCTCTTCCTGTCATCTCTCTGTCTCTCCTCCTGTCATCTCTCTGTCTCTCTTCCTGTCATTTTTCTGTCTCTCTTCCTGTCATTTCTCTGTCTCTCTTCCTGTAATTTCTCTGTCTCTCTTCCTGTCATTTATCTGTTTCTCTTCCTGTCATTTCTCTGTCTCTCTTCCTGTCATTTCTCTGTCTCTCTTCCTGTCATTTGTCTGTCTCTCTTCCTGTCTCTGTCTGTCTCTCTTCCTGTCATCTTTCTGTCTCTCTTCCTGTCAGTTCTCTGTCTCTCTTCCTGTCATTTGTCCGTCTCTCTTCCTGTCATTTGTCTGTCTCTCTGTCATTTCTCTGTCTCTCCTCCTGTCATCTCTCTGTCTCTCTTCCTGTCATTTATCTGTCTCTCCTCCTGTCATCTCTCTGTCTCTCCTGTCATTTCTCTGTCTCTTTTCCTGTCATTTGTCTGTCTCTCTTCCTGTCATTTATCTGTCTCTCTTCCTGTCATCTCTCTGTCTCTCTTCCTGTCATCTCTCTGTCTCTCCGCCTGTCATCTCTCCGTCTCTCCTCCTGTCATCACTCTGTTTCTCTTCCTGTCATTTGTCTGTCTCTCTTCCTGTCATTTATCTGTCTCTCTTCCTGTCATCTCTCTGTCTCTCTTCCTTTCATCTCTCTGTCTCTCTTCCTGTCATTTCTCTGTCAATCTTCCTGTCATTTGTCTGTCTCTCTTCCTGTCATTTGTCTGTCTCTCTTCCTGTCATCTCTCTGTTTCTCTTCCTGTCATTTGTCTGTCTCTCTTCCTGTCATTTATCTGTCTCTCTTCCTGTCATTTGTCTGTTTCTCTTCCTGTCATTTATCTGTCTCTCTTCCTGTCATTTGTCTGTCTCTCTTCCTGTCATTTGTCTGTCTCTCTTCCTGTCATATCTCTGTTTCTCCTCCTGTCATTTGTCTGTCTCTCTTCCTGTCATTTGTCTGTCTCTCTTCCTGTCATTTATCTGTCTCTCTTCCTGTCATTTGTCTGTCTCTCTTCCTGTCATTTGTCTGTCTCTCTTCCTGTCATCTCTCTGTTTCTCTTCCTGTCATTTGTCTGTCTCTCTTCCTGTCATTTGTCTGTCTCTCTTCCTGTCATATCTCTGTTCTCCTCCTGTCATTTGTCTGTCTCTCTTCCTGTCATTTGTCTGTCTCTCTTCCTGTCATTTATCTGTCTCTCTTCCTGTCATTTTGTCTGTCTCTCTTCCTGTCATTTGTCTGTCTCTCTTCCTGTCATCTCTCTGTTTCTCTTCCTGTCATTTGTCTGTCTCTCTTCCTGTCATTTGTCTGTCTCTACTTCCTGTCATATCTCTGTTTCTCTTCCTGTCATTTGTCTGTCTCTCTTCCTGTCATTTGTCTGTCTCTCTTCCTGTCATTTATCTGTCTCTCTTCCTGTCATTTGTCTGTCTCTCTTCCTGTCATTTGTCTGTCTCTCTTCCTGTCATCTCTCTGTTTCTCTTCTGTCATTTGTCTGTCTCTCTTCCTGTCATTTGTCTGTCTCTCTTCCTGTCATTTCTCTGTCTCTCTTCCTGTCATTTCTCTGTCTCTCTTCCTGTCATTTATCTGTTTCTCTTCCTGTCATTTCTCTGTCTCTCTTCCTGTCATTTGTCTATCTCTCCTCCTGTCATTTGTCTGTCTCTCTTCCTGTCTTCTGTCTGTCTCTCTTCCTGTCATCTTTCTTACTCTCTTCCTGTCAGTTCTCTGTCTCTCTTCCTGTCATTTGTCCGTCTCTCTTCCTGTCATTTGTCTGTCTCTCTTCCTGTCATTTCTCTGTCTCTCCTCCTGTCATCTCTCTGTCTCTCTTCCTGTCATTTATCTGTCTCTCCTCCTGTCATCTCTCTGTCTCTCCTGTCATTTCTCTGTCTCTCTTCCTGTCATTTGTCTGTCCTCTCTTCCTGTCATTTATCTATCTCTCTTCCTGTCATCTCTCTGTCTCTCTTCCTGTCATCTCTCTGTCTCTCCTCCTGTCATCTCTCTGTCTCTCCTCCTGTCATCTCTCTGTCTCTCTTCCTGTCATCTCTCTGTCTCTCCTCCTGTCATCTCTCTGTCTCTCTTCTTGTCATTTCTCTGTCTATCTTCCTGTCATTTGTCTGTCTCTCTT